>NC_091635.1:61618849-61919710 GCF_027580195.1 Bos mutus | reverse complement strand
AGAATTAGAAGTAATTAATAAATATATTTTAAAATAACTATGAAGAAATATATATTTTTTTCACATTTCTTTGTATCCAGACTATTTTTTCTAGGAATAAACCCTAATGGAAAGTTTTCTTAAAGGAAAAAAAAATCAACATTTACAAACACAATTCACAATTCACACAATTTTTTCAACACAATTATTAAAAACTATGGAAAAATGTAGAAATGACATGGAATGTTCAGCATTGGAGAAATGGTGAATTATAGTAAAGATGTAAATTATAGTACATCCATTTGATAAATATGTAGATTTTATAGAGCTTTTTTTAAAGCTGTGCAATATCAGATGGACAATCTTAAATTGTAATATACACTTGAGAAAATTTTGAATGCAGATGTGAATTGTATAATTATTCTAATTTAATTCAAACTAATTTATATATGCATTATATATTATATATATATATATATATATATATATATATATATATATATGTATGTATATATGTAAGAAAAAGACCCAAAACATTTTCACTTCTAAACTGATAGTATTGTATTTGAGTCTTTCTTAACACTTTGTATACTGCAAAATGTATTTAAATGTCAGATAAGTGTGGGTGAGGAGTGATTGTATGATTTGTAGGATCCATTTAAGAGAGTCTATTGTATGCTTTGTAAGATCCATTTAAAAGAGTCCATGACAATATGATTTCCTTGAAAAAAAGAAATTCTCACCTATGAACTTATCTGACTTAGGTCCATGGCCAGGGACTCAGGCAGCTGTTAGTTCACCAAGAAAGAAAAGTTGTAAGATTTAAAAATTACAACTAGTTCTGCTACAATAAGTGACTTTGCCTATTTATAAATGGCACCTCTGGATAAGCCTTAAAAGTACTACCACATTTCCTGTTGCAGCAAAATCTGTAAAGTTACTTAGCTGTGGCTAATAGGACCTCAGGGGTATTTCACCATCTTTAGCAGATCCTGTCAAAATCCAATTATTTCATGTAAGTTAACTAAACAGCAGAGGGAAATTTTATGGCACTCATCTTTAATTTTTAACTCTTTTGAGTCAACATGAAGACAAAACACTGTGACAAGAGAAAAAGAGGTGACCACCTACACATTTATGTATTTGATGGAAAGAGTTTATTATAAAGTCCTAATATTTAGTGTTGTGTAAATTAAACATTTAGGTAGGTAACTATCTGATTTTTAAATGTTCATTACAATAATTGGTTTTTAAATTGATCTACCATTTCCAAAAGCATGATTTTTAAATCCTGTTTTTAGATGTTCACTAATTTAAAATTATGTATCCTGTTATAGTACTGATACTTCACATACCTGTGTAGCCCACACTGCAGGTTGATTCTTTACTCCCTGAGCCATTGAGGAAGCCCTGTAGTCTGCTATATATATATAATATGGCCATCCTAACAGGTGTGAGGTTTCATCTCACTTTGGTTTTGATTTGCATTTCCTCCTGATTAGTGATGTTGAGCACATTCTTATGTTCCTCTTGGCATCTGTATAATTTTTTTAGAAAAATATCTATTCAGGTTCTTGGCCCATTTTACATGGGGTTATTTGCTTTTATATTATTTAGTTGAAGTTATTTATATATTTCGATATTAATTCTACATAAATTCATGATTTGCAAAAATTTTCTCACATCCTAAAGGTTACCTTTTCATTTTGCTTCCTTCCATGTGTAGAAGCAGTCTGGATTTAAAACTTGAGATCCAGGACTTCAGGCTGATACAATGTTGGGATGATGCTTACCTGACTTGATAGTTTTGGCTTCCTCCCTCTGAGGGTCCTAAACTGCTCTTTTACAAGTCTGATGACCTCTCTTCTCACACATGGTTCACACAGTCCTGTATACAGAAGAACCTGATCTTCTAGCCATCCCTGCCAAGGCATCATTCATGTAATTGCAGTCATTTTTTGCCCTCTGTAAAGCCCAGCAATATGCTGATTAGTAGACAATGACCTCTGCCCACCCCATACGGAAGAGAAGAATTGTTTAGTTAAGCTTTCCCTAAATTCATTATGATCATATGCAGAGCAGTGAAAGGAAAAATACACCCCATATACATAATAGACACAGGCCTGTGTGTGATCACATCAAATACATAGGTATATGCATATGCAAACTCATCTCTCAGTTAAGTCAGTTCAGTTGCTCAGTTGTGTCTGACTCTTTGTGACCCCATGAACTGCAGCACACCAGGCCTCCCTGTCCATCATCAGCTCCCAGGGTTTACCCAAACTCATGTCCATCTAGTTGGTGATGCCATCCAGCCATCTCATCCTCTGTCAACTCCTTCTCCTCCTTCCTCCAATCCCTCCCAGCATCAGGGTCTTTTCCAATGAGTCAATTCTTTGCATGAGGTGGCCAAAGTATTGGAGTTTCAGCTTCAGCATCAGTCCTTCCAATATCCATAGGCAAATACTGCCCATGTGTTGTCAGGTACAGAATCTGGGTGTGTTCACATATAGGCACATATCTGCAACTTGGTAGAAACCTATATAAGATTGAGCATCTTGGTGTAAATAGTTATAGAGATTAACATGAGGTTGGATACAATCTGAGTGTGTGGTGGGATATATACATGTGTGTTGTTGGATCAGGCCTATGGATGTTTGGATCTTTGGATACAAAGTCTCATGGCTTTGGAGACTAAACTGTAATTCATACCACAAAGAGACACTGACCCTTTCTGAGCAGCTCGTTGAAAATGTGTTAAACCCAAATGCTTGCTATTATTTGGTGGGCTGCCATCTATGGGGTTGTACAGCATCGGACACAACTGAAAGAGACTTAGCAGCAGCAGCAGCAGTGTGTTTTGAGCGAAGAAGGCAATGGCAACCCACTCCAGTACTCTTGCCTGGAAAATCCCATGGATGGAGGAACCTGGTAGGCTGCAGTCCATGGGGTCGTGAAGAGTTGGACACGACTGAGCTACTTCCCTTTCACTTTTCACTTTCATGCATTGGAAGGAAATGGCAACCCACTCCAGTATTCTTGCCTGAAGAATCCCAGAGATGGGGGAGCCTGGTGGGCTGTCGTCTATGGTGTCACGCAGAGTCAGACATGACTGAAGCGACTTAGCATCAGCAGCAGTGTGGTTGGAAGACTTTGAGATAATGTCAGGAATCTCCAGGTAAAGGAATAAAAATTAGGATATAAGGTTTCTCATACAGTGTGGTTTACTAGTGGGGAAAAAAAAAAAGCAAAAACAAAAAATATTGCCCCGTAGACTTGACCCCTTAGACTTAACCCTTCATAAATCGAGACTGAATAAGGTATGCATACAAATAATCTTCTTTGACCACATGCTTCCAAATATATTAGAGGCAGATTATATTTTCCTTCAATATTGATTCAGAGACAGAGGGAGAATATTAGGAATGAAATCTCTGTCAAATAAGAAAAATATATCCTGGCCTCTTTACTATATAATAATCTTTAGTTCATTAATAAGAGCAAAAAGAATTATATCTATGGTCAACATTCTTCTTAACAATGATATCACCCAAAATATCTGGTGACAGCTTCTGTAGTGTATATTTGAAGCTCGTGAATTATTCTAAATTTACACATAAACAGCAAAAGCTATATTTGTATATGAAACTGGAGCCTTTTATACAGAGCAAAGTAAGCCAGAAAGAAAAACACCAATACAGTATACTAACACATATATATGGAATTTAGAAAGATGGTAACAATAACCTTGTATATGAGATAGCAAGAGAGACACAGATGTATAGAACAGTCTTTTGGACTCTGTGGGAGAGGAAGAGGGTGCGATGATTTGGGAGAATGGCATTGAAACATGTATAATATCATATATGAAACGAGTTGCCAGTCCAGGTTCGATGCATGATACTGGATGCTTGGGGCTGGTGCACTGGGATGACCCAGAGGGATGGCATGGGGAGGAAGGAGGGAGGAGGGTTCAGGATGGGGAACACATGTATACCTGTGGCAGATTCATTTTGATATATGGCAAACCAATACAATATTGTAAAGTTAAAAAATAAAATTAAATTAAAAAAAAGATATGTATAGAAATACTGTAAGCAAATAAAGGAGACATTCAACTTAAATTGTAACATGCAAAGCTCTATAAACAAAAAAATACATGTAAAGTTCTAATAGACACAAAAGTAACACATATGTGAAATATAAACATATGCTGTCTTTATGTGAAGAGCAATGAACCAAGTTTTATGTCATATTTCTAATTCTTTTCAATATCTGTGCTGTTGTTTAGTCACTCTGTCATGTCCATCTCTTTACGACCCCATGGACTGCAGCACTCCAGGCTTCCCTGTCCTTCACCATCTCCCAGGGCTTGCTCAAACTCATGTCCATCCAACCGTCATGTCCTCTATTGTCCCTTTCTCCTCCTGCCTTCTGTCTTTTCCAATGACTTGGCTCTTTGCATCACATGACTATAAAGTATGGAGTTTCAGCTTCAGCATCAGTCCTTCCAATGAATATCCACAATTGATTTCCTTTAGGATTGACTGGTTTGATCTCCTGACTGTCCAAGGGACTCTCAAGAGTCTTCTCCAACACCACAGTTCAAAAGGATCAGTTCTTCAGTGCTCAGCCTTCTTTATGGTCCAACTCTCACATCCATACATGACTATTGGGAAAACCATAGCTTTGACTATACAAACCTTTGTTGGCAAAGTAATGTTTCTGTTTTTAATATGCTGTCTAGGTTGTTCATAGCTTTTCTTCCAAGGAGCAAACATCTTTTAATTTCATGGCTGCAGTCACCATCAGCAGTGATTTTTGAGCCCAAGAAATAGAGTCTGTCACTATTTGTAATGAACTCTATTAATTTTGAAAAAGATTACATTATTTAAGAGAGAAACATGGGAAAATCTTCCCCTAATTAAATAAATGTATGGTATTAGCTATAGCTTAACTCATCATACAGAATATAAACCTGTAGTCTCAATAGAGACATTTTAACCCAAACAATACATCCTTCCCAAAGAAATTGTGGATATCTTAAAAAATCTTTTCAACAAAATATATGCATTGAACTAGAAAATTACAAAATATTTTAAAGCATATTTTGATCATTGGAAGTATTCATACAATAAATCCACTCATCATGCTGATATTATTAAACATGAGGATACATTACTAAGTTAAATAATCACACATGTCTTTCCTGGGAAGAAGAAGTCTTGATTGAAAATATGTGATACATTTTCCAGGTGCCTCATTTTCTTTTTCTGGTCCAGAGCTTTTTCATGGTATTTTTCACTTCTCCATTTCTCAGAGTATAGATTAGAGGATTCAGCATAGGAGTGAAAACAGTGTAAAACACAGTCAAGAATTTGTCAGTAGTTAAAGTGGAAGGAGTTATCACATACATAAAAATACAGGGCACAAAGAAGAGGAGCACCACAGTGATGTGGGAGCCACAGGTGGACAAGGCTTTGAGCCTCCCTTCCTGACTAAGTTTCTTCAGGGAGCATAGAATGACCCCATAGGATATGAGTAAGAGTGTAAGGATGATCACACAGATGGCCTCATTTTGGGGCAGCACTGTGAGGGCAATGATATGGGTGTCAGTGCAGGCTAGTTTTAACAAGGGGTACACGTCACACACAAAGTGGTCCATGACATTTGGGCCACAGAATGGAAGGTTGTAAACAAAAAAAGGATGAAGGACAGCATGCAAAAATCCACCAACCCAGGCCAAGAGCAGTAGCAGAACACACACTCGCTGATTCATGATTGTCAAATAATGCAAGGGTTTGCAGATGGCCACATAGTGGTCATAGGCCATGACCACCAGGAGTAAAATCTCAGTACCACCAAATAAATGCTCCGTAAAAAGCTGGTCCATGCAAGCTTGGAAGAAAATGGTTGTCTTCCCACAAATGAAGCTTTTAATCATACTCAGGATGAAGTTAGTAGAATAAACAGCATCCAGAAATGACAAATTTCCAAGGAAGAAGTACATAGGGGAATCCAGCGTTGGACTGGCCACCACAGTGATGACTATGAGTACATTGCCCATCATCATGACAATGTAGATGAACAAGAACACAGCAAATAATATTTTCTGACCCTGGGGGCTCTGAGTGAGCCCCAAGAGGACAAACTCAGTTACATTGTTCCTTTGTTCCATAGGCACTTCTGTTTGTCTTATTCCAGAGTTCAGTTCATAATTCCCTGTATAGTGACTTCCTGAAATCTTGAACTAACTTGTTGTTTCAACAAGTAGGCAGTATGGATTATTAATCACCAATACTACTTTCAGGTATGACAACACACAGCTTGTTAAAGGATAATTCCTAACGTCAACAAATTTACAGACTAATTCAGAAGCATGTGACTAGAGACACGTGGGGAAATTACACATTATTAAATAAATCAGGTGCCAAAACTAGCTTTTGATATTGAAGCTAATTGTACATATAGAGAAAACATATAAAAATAAACACAAATTAAAGGTTTAATAGAAAAGCAAAGCAAAGTTTACCTCATATTTACTTTCCATTTAATAAAGCATGTTACTGTCCACATTTTTGTGTGGAAGAATCTTCTTAATCAATCATCAAAATCCCAAATAGATATATTCGACAATTTCAAATTTGTCTAAGGACTTAGGAAAAGATACCACAACAATAGACAAAAATAGCTTATGGAAATTATTTAAATTTTAGCAATATACACAAAGATATCTAAATTGAATAAAGATTTCTGAATAATTAGCTAATAAATGAAATAATAACAAAATATATAAACAATTAAATGAAGACTGTCCCTAAATGGGCAAAAAACATATGATCAAATGCTGAAGCTCACTTGTGAATAGAAAACTGGGAATTGAAGAAATGGCTTGCTTTTAGAGCATTAGCTTAGGTTCTTGAAAATTATTCAATCAGGTCTACAGGTGCTATCTTTTTTTCTTTGGCAGATGAAGAAACAGCATTTAGATAAGATATTAATTGAATCTATATTTTGATTTACAAATATCTGCTCATGATAATATCCTCAAATAATTACACTTGAAATTAATCTTTAAGAATGACCTTGAAAAGGTAAACTTATTTCAGATTATTAGAATATGAAAGCATCCAAAAAGAGTGTTACAGAATAGAATCAATCTTCACATATTTCATACTAACAAATGATTTCTGACATGAAAATCACAAAGGACAACTCTTGAAAAGTTAATTCTTACATCACCAATGTACCCTTGGAAAACATAAAGCTTTGTTCAGAATGTTGTGTTTTAATACACTTCCTGGGTTACCTGCATAAGGAGAATGGTGTTCAGTCCATGTTCTGGGCTCTGGTGACTTCTCCTTGTCCTTCACGAGCTGATACCCTCTCTGGAAACAGACAGCATCATCACTGGACCTTGAACTGGTTCAGTATGACCAACTCCATGCTTGTAGAAAGCCTACTTCATCTCAGTCATTCAGAGAAATATTAATTTTCAAGTTGTTGAAGTTTTCAAAATTAATATAAATGTACTCTTACTTAAATGCTCTGAATCTTGATTATAAAAAGAAATTCAGAATGTTCTTGATTGTGTGAATTTGTCTTAGTAACAAACATATTAAAGCAACACTTTGATCAGAATGAGAGAAAGCATCAAACTGTGATATATTGCTTCAAATAAAATTTTGCTATTTGTTCTTACACCAGTGAAAGTGAAATAGTCTTTGCAACATTTGAGTCTCAATCAGTTCTGCTTTCCTGTCTTTTTACAGCATTGTTGAACTTTGAGTTTGTAAAGGATGGAGAATAATTTCATATAAACTTTATTACATTTTTATTTCAATTCAGGAGGAAACTGCCATGTGATTACTGCTACAAACACTCTATGAGGTAAGCATGAAAGACCATAAACACTTTGTCTACATTTAACTACATCATGTATAATTGAGTCATTCAATGGATGCACCTCCAAGGGTGATTTTTTTCTAATTAAATTCACTGGGACCTTAATCATAATTTTGAGGTAGACTTTATCTCCAGGGATACCACCAGGATAATCACTGTGTAGAACAGGATTGAACCCTGTCTTCTGAGAGAAAATCTTAAGAAACAACTTGGGTCCTATCAACAAAAGGGAAAAGTCCAGTCTGGGCAGAAATGTAATACGTAAACATTTTCCTATTTAAATCATGGCCTTCCAGTGTGGCAGATCTTTAAGCTTAAGCTTTCTTTGAAGATGATATCTGAACTGATTTACAAATATGATGAATGAAAATTTCAATATAAGTCATTAAAGCTTATTTCAAACGCAGATAAAGTTTGTCCCATAATTTGTCACATAATTTCAGACAGGCAAGTTGATAGAATCAGATAAGTCTTCCAAAAATAAGCAACATTTTAGTTGAGTTCTAAAATAAAATTGATAGAACAGAAAAGATGGCAAAGGAATTCCATGAAAAGGTACACCATTTATAAAGTCACAAAGGGTGCAATACCTGTGTGTGTGTGTGTGTTAGCTGCTCAGTCAAGTCCAACTATTTACAACCCTATGGACTATAGGCCTCAAAGCTCCTCTGTTCAATGAATTTCCCAGGAAAGAATAGTGGAGGGAGTTGTCATTTCCTGCTCCAGGGCATCTTCCCAACCGAAGAATAAAACCCAGATTTCCTGCACTAACAGAAGGATTCTTTATCATCTGAGCTACAAGGAAAGCCAGTAATACCTGAGACCCATTTAAACTAAATTACATATTCAGTGTGAAAAGATCAAACTATGAATTTAGAAGATCACTGCCCTGGATTATCTCAGAATTCACTGAGACTTCTTTCTGAAAATCTTTAGTTAGATGTTCCCATTTCCTGACCAATAAATATTGATGCAGTCCAATGTTGTTCTCACCTCTATAATAATTTTCAAATTTTTGTATGCAATATCTCCAATTTTCAGAGAAGGCAATGGCAACCCACTCCAGTAATCTTGCCTGGAAAATCCCATGGATGGAGGAGCCTGGTAGGCTGCAGTCCATGGGGTCGCTAGGAGTCAGACACAACTGACCGACTTCACTTTCACTTTTCACTTTCATGTATTGGAGAAGGAAATGGCAACCCACTCCAGTATTCTTGCTTAGAGAATCCCAGGGATGGTGGAGCCTGGTGGGCTGCCATCTATGGGGTTGCACAGAGTCAGACACGACTGAAGTGACTTAGAAGCAGCAGCAGCAGCATCTCCAATTTTGGACATCTGCATTTGGGCATCAATTTAGATACGTAATTTAAAATGTTACACAGTATAAAGGTGTTCTGCATCTCATTAAATGGTACTGCATTTGTTCAATGTCACTGCTCAGACAAGAAAGCTCACCGTGTTATTTACTCATTTATTGATCTCCCATGACTTATCCATACCTTTAGCAAAGCTTATTGTCTCTGCTTTCAAAATGTATCATAGATTGATCGTCCCTACCCCATTTTCTTCCTGGTCACTGGGGCAGCCTCCTTGAAGTACGTCCATGAAAATTCTGGCTTTTGACAACTTGTTATCCTAAAACAGTCCAATGGTTCTCTTTAATTCTTGTTCCATTATATCCCTGCATTGCTCAAAACTCCCATGGTGGATTCCAGTCATATACTCACAGTTTAATGTATCACTTTTAACATTCAGAGTAACAAGAATGGGGATCCCCATTTTCCATTTGAAGAAATTAAGATTCAGATCATCTCATTAATTTCAGTAAGGTCACAAAATTTTTAAGTGATAAAACTAGAATTAGAATCTGTCTTCTTTCAAAACAATTTAATTACTTAACTAATAAAGTTATACAACTGTGAAGCCTGATTCACACTACTTAGTCTTACCTTGTGGAGGCTTGATCACAGTCTGAAAAAAGACTTTTTAAGCTATTCATAAATCTTGGAATTCTTTTACCTGGAACTTGAAAGCTGCATTACTACTTAAAGAAGTATTTTATTTCGTTCAACTATCTGTGAATTTTCTCCGAAGAGTCTTCTGATTATTCAGAGAGTGTTTTTATTTACACTATAGATAATTTAAAAGAAATTCCACAATGGTGAATGGAATTGTTTCCTTAATTTCTCTTTCTATTTTCTCATTATTAGCGTACATGAATGCAAGGGATTTCTGTGTGTTGATTTTATATCCTGCAACTTTACTATATTGATTGATTAGTTCTAGTAATTTTCTGGTGGGGTCTTTAGGGTTTCCTATGTAGAGGATCATGTCATCTGCAAACACTGAAGGTTTTACTTCTTCTTTTCCAATTTGGATTCCTTTTATTTCTTTTTCTGCTCTAATTGCTGTGGCCAAAACTTCCAAAACTATGTTGAATAGTAATGGTGAAAGTGGGCACCCTTGTCTTGTTCCTGACTTCAGGGGAAATGCTTTCAATTTTTCACCATTGAGGATAATGTTTGCTGTGGGTTTGTCATATATAAATTTTATTATGCTGAGGGATGTTCCTTCTATTCCTGCTTTCTGGAGAGTTTTTATCATAAATGGATGTTGAATTTTGTCAAAGGCTTTCTCTGCATCTACTGAGATAATCATATGTTTCTTTTTTTTTTTTTTTCTCAATATTTTTTTTTTTTTTAAATCACATGCTCCTTTTTCAATTTATTAATGTGGTGTATTACATTGATTGATTTGCAGATATTGAAGAATCCTTGCAACGAAAAGAATAAAATACTTAGGAATATATCTACCTAAAGAAACTAAAGACCTATATATAGAAAACTATAAAACACTGGTGAAAGAAATCAAAGAGGACACTAATAGATGGAGAAATATACCATGTTCAGGGATAGGAAGAATCAATATAGTGAAAATGAGTACGCTACCGAAAACAATTTATAGATTCAATGCAATCCCTATCAAGCTACCAATGGTAGCCTTCACAGAGCTAGAATGAATAATTTCACAATTTGTATGGAAATACAAAAAAACTCAAATAGCCAAAGCAATCTTGAGAAAGAACAATGGAACTGGAAGAATCAACATGCCTGACTTCAGGCTCTACTATAAAGCCACAGTCATCAAAACAGTATGGTACTGGCACAAAGACAGAAATATAGATCAATGGAACAAAATAGAAATCCCAGAGATAAATCCATGCACCTATGGACACTTAATTTTTGACAAAGGAGGCAAGAATATACAGTGGATTAAAGACAATCTCTTTAACAAGTGGTGCTGGGAAGTCTGGTAAACCACTTGTAAAAGAATGAAACTAGATCACTTTCTAACACTATACACAAAAATAAACTCAAAATGGATTAAAGATCTAAACATAAGAGCAGAAACTATAAAACTCCTAGAGGAGAACATAGGCAAAACACTCTCCAACATACATCACAGCAGGATCCTCTATGACCCACCTCCCAGAATATTGGAAATAAAAGCAAAAATAAACAAATGGGACCTAATTAAATTTAAAAGCTTCTGCACAACAAAGGAAACTATAAGCAAGGTGAAAAGGCAGCCTTCAGAATGGGAGAACATAATAGCAAATGAAGCAACTGACAAACAACTAATGTCAAAAATATACAAGTAACTCCTACAGCTCAATTCCAGAAAAATAAATGACCCGATCAAAAAATGGGCCAAAGAACTAAATAGACATTTCTCCAAAGAAGACATACAGATGGCTAACAAACACATGAAAAGATGCTCTACATCACTCATTATCAGAGAAATGCAAATCAAAAGCACTATGAGGTACCATTTCACGCCAGTCAGAATGGCTGTGATCCAAAAGTCTACAAGCAATAAATGCTGGAGAGGGCGTGGAGAAAAGGGAACCCTCCTACACTGCTGGTGGGAATGCAAACTAGTATAGCCACTATGGAGAACAGTGTGGAGATTCCTTAAAAAATGGGAAATAGAACTGCCTTATGATCCAGCAATCCCACTGCTGGGCATACACACTGAGGAAACCAGAATTGAAAGAGACACGTATATCCCAATGTTCATAGCAGCACTGTTTCTAATAGCCAGGACATGGAAGCAACCTAGATGTCCATCAGCAGATGAATGGATAAGAAAGCTGTGGTACATATACACAATGGAGTGTTACTCAGCCATTAAAAAGAAGACATTTGAATCAGTTCTAATGAGGTGGATGAAATTGGAGCCTATTATACAGAGTGAAGTAAGCCAGAAAGAAAAACACCAATACAGTATACTAACACATATATATGGAATTTAGAAAGATGGTAACAATAACCCTGTATATGAGACAGCAAAAGAGACACTGATGTATAGAACAGTCTTTTGGACTCTGTGGGAGAGGGAGAGGGTGGGATGATTTGGGAGAATGACATTGAAACATGTATAATATCATGTATGAAACGAGTTGCCAGTCCAGGTTTGATGCATGATACTGGATGCTTGGGGCTGGTGCACTGGGACGACCCAGAGGGAAGGTATGCGGAGGGAGGAGGGAGGAGGGTTCAGGATGGGGAACACGTGTATACCTGTGGTGGATTCATATTGATGTATGGCAAAAACAATACAATATTGTAAAGCTTAAAAACAAAATAAAAATTAAAAATAAAAGAAAAAGAAATTCCACAGTGCACAGGGTGGGAGGGGGGAAATGCTTACCATGTTAAGATAATTTATTGGAAAGAGCAGCCAATCCTATGTTTCCATACTAAGAAACCAGCCATTTCTAAGGGAAATTTATCTCAAGTAATTTCTTCTACTAACTTTAAAATAGAAAATACCCTTCATTTTTTTTAGTCTCTTTCATCCTCTCATGTTGGTGTAGACAGACAAGTTGACTTGAGATTTTGAGAGATATTCTTGTGCTTTCTTTCTTCCATGTCTGCTTTAAGCCTCACAAAAGACCTACTTAAAATTTTATATCAATTCTTAAAAGGATATCATTTTTTCCCAATAGAGTTGAAGATCACTGGAAATTTATCCCTTACAATATTTAACATTAAATCATAGAACCAAATGTTAATATGTTGAAGACTGATTCATTCTTAATTAAAATCGCTGGGATTTTTAACTAAATTTAAAAAATAAATCTGTATAAATATGCTACAAACCACATCACACATTGATGTTAAAAAATGTGACAAGGGTAAAAAAAATGGTTACATTTTCAGAATACTGCCATCAACAACAAAATATCAGCCCAAACATTTTATTCCAGTGGAGAATAATTTATCATGTATTTTCCCACTTGCCATAGCAAGGTTTTTTCTTTTTGCCTGCATGCTTAGTCACTCAGTCATGTCTGACTTTGCAACCCCATGGACTGCAGCTTGCCAGGTTCTTCTGTACGTGGGGATTCTCCAGGCAAGAATACTGGAGTGGGTTGCATCCCCTCCTCCAGGGGATCTTCCCAACCCAGGAATCGAACTCAGGTCTCCCTCATTTCAGGCAGATTCTTTACCATCTGAGCCACCAGGAAAGGCCTTTTTTTTCTTTTCCTTTATTACTCAGTTCATTCTGCGTTGATGTTTGGTTGAGTATATAAACATTTGCCATCACTTCAGATTAATATATAAATGTGTAACCAATTATTAAATTGAATTTAATGTGTCTATTTCAGTACATAAACTATGCTATGGGTGGGGCTTCCCTGGTAGATCACTGAGTAAAGTATTTGCCTGCAAAGCAGGAGACCCAGGTTACATCCCTGGGTTGGGAAGATACCCTGGAAAAGAAGCCTGGGAAATCCTATGGACAGAGGATCCTGGCAGGCTACATTCCATGGGGTCTCAAGTTGTCAGACACTACTTACTGACTAAATCTCACACACACTATGCTCTGTGTGAGGTCATGTCAATTAATAAAATGGGTGAAATCATATAAAAGTTCCCCCTTGCATGGATTTTATATTGTTACAATAGATTTGACAAAAAAAGAAGGAGACAGATTAAAAAACTGTTTGCAGTCTTATCAACTACAAATTGGTGCTTGTGGTGGGCACTTGTCATTTACTCTACAAGGATCAAATCACACGCTTCTGCATTCAACACACTCTACATGGAGTTCAGGGTGGAGCGTGAGACACTCTATTCTCAGGGGAAAACTGAGAATAGGTTTTCAGATGGTTAGATACTCTCAGGAACTGATTTTATGAGTCAAATTTTCCCCATATCTAGAAAAGCACTAAGTTCCTTCATGGTGAAATCTGGTCCGTGTGACTAGCAGAAAACTTCTGAAAAAGTACATGCTGGATTGCATGAACTCCCCTTCACCTAAACCACATGTATAATGACCTCCCCTCCCCATCTCTTTGGACAGCTTCACAGAGCTATCTGAGGTGCTGTCTCTCAGGCTGAAGTCCCCATTATGCTCCTATAGAAATAAGAGGATTTCATTCTATCATGAATAAGGTAATCAATCATGGCCAAACCTAAAAGTTGTGCTTCAGATGAGATCCAAAAGATAGAAAGTGGCTTCCATTAGAAGCACTTTTACAGGCAGTAAAATTAAGTAAAAGGTAATTATCTTATTTCAGAGATGAACTGGTTTATATGTAAAAACACTAAAGACAACAAGAATTTTTATTCCAATACTATGCTGAGTGTTAGTTCATATCTTTTTCCTGATTTTAATGGAAAACTTGTCAAACTTTCAATGTTGAGTATGACGTGAGCTGTGTGTCTAGCACAATCTTAATTATTATATTAATATGCTGAGATACTTTCTTTCTCTTCCAAATTTGATGAAAAAAATTATTTTTACCAAGAAAGGATGTTGGATTTCTATACTATCACTGAATAATACAAAGAAGGGAAAAAAATTAAGAAAAATTCCATTTATAACAACAATGATAAGAACAAAATGATTGAGTAAACATAAGTAGGGATGCAAAAGCTTTGCACACTGAGAACTCCAAAACATCACCAAAAGATGTTAGAGAAGGTACATAAATGGAAAAATGTTCAAGAACAAGAATATTTCATATTATTAAGACATCAAGGTGACCTAAAGATCTACAGATTCAATGCAATCTCTGTGAAACCCCCATAAAATTTTTGTAGACAAAAATAAAAAAAATCCATCCTAAAATTCATATGAAATACCAAGGGACTTGCGATAACCAAAATGATCACAGGTCTTCATTCTAAAACATACTATAAAATTATGGTAATATGAAGCATGTGACACTGGCATCAAGACAAACAAGTTGAAGTGGCTGTGATGGTGAAATAGGAAGACACTGAATTCATATCCTCCCATAGAACACTAAAATTTCAACTACTTTTTTAAAAATTTATTTATTTTTATTTTATTTTTAACTTTAAAATATTGTAAAGGTTTTGCCATATATCAATATGAATCCACCACAGGTATACATGTGTTCCCCATCCTGAACCCTCCTCCCTCCTCCCTTCCCGTACCATCCCTCTGAGTCGTCCCAGTGCACCAGCCCCAAGCATCTAGTATCATGCATCAAACCTGGACTGGCGACTCATTTCATATACGATATTATTCATGTTTCAATGCCATTCTGTCACTGTTAATGAGAACAATCAGAAAACTAGCAGATATTCTATGACTAAATACATGAAATAGGAACTACACAAAGACCAATAGGACTCGGGTATACAGGGTAGAGTCAAGTCTCATACCTCAGGCAGGCAACATACCTAAGGGGGGAAATCCAGTTGTAGAGCTTCTCCCAAAGGAGTATATGTGTCTGAGCCCCACATAGTGCTACTCAGCCCAGGGTTCCTACACTTGGAAAGTAAAAAAAATGAAACTGTTAGTTGCTCAGTTGTATCCAACTCTTTGCGACCCCATGGACCATAACCCACCAGGCTACTCTGTCCATGGGATTACCCAGGCAAGAATACTGAAGCAGGTAGCCACTCCCTCTCCAGGGGATCTTCCGGATCCAGGGATCAAACCTGGGTCTCCTGCATTGAGGATGGATTCTTTACTGTCTGAGCCACCACAAAAACCCCAGCAGCAACTTTATGAGCCACTAATGGAAACAATGTTCAAATATTGTTCAGATAGGAAAAGCTCTGTATAACTCTTAGGATTCTAGTCTTCCCATTTACATGGAATACATATCAGGTCTTCTGACTGAAGGTGTCAAGCATCTGAAACAAATAAGATCAAAACTAGAATTTTGTAATTCAAAATTTATAGAAATATATGAGTGAAAAAGAAATGTAAGTAATTAAACTTTCAAATGATGCTTTCTATAATTGTTATGCCATGAGAAAGAATTTAGTTCTTAGTTTTAGGTTGAGGAACATTTTAAAATCCTTTGCAACATCAACTCTCCTGAGGATAGATGTGACACAATGGTATTAAATGTCTTGAGAAATGTAAAGATCATCAGATTAGGAGACAGAAATATTAAACTCTGAAAAATTGGGAAGAAGGGATGCAGGGCTGGTGCTGGTCATCTCCTGGGTGGGTCCCAGGTCCACTATGGGATCAAGGTGTCCTAAGATAGCCATCTTGATGGCAGGTGGGTGGGGGTGTGTCCTTGCCCAGCTAGCTGTTTGGTCTGGAGTTTTCCAAGACTGATGCCACCTAGTTGATGAGTGGGACTGGGTTCCACCACTGAAACGCTAGGTGAGGATTACAATGCAATGCTTGTCAGCACCATGTCCTTGTCATGGGATAGCTGGCTAAAATGTTTGTTACTAGTAATTATGTTTCAATGTGAATTGTAATATTTTTTCCACCTCTCTGGGAGGCTCTTCCCAATATCAGCAAGGTGTGTGACTCAGGTTCCTCTCAGAGTTCTATTTCTTCTTGGACTGTATGTGATTTTGTGTGTGACCAATACGAAATATGTTTTCTACAAGCCTTTGGTTCTCTGAAAAAGAATCCTCATTGTCTTTCAAAGTTCTACAATTTAGGGGGATTTTAGTCTTCCCCTGTGGCACAGATGGTAAAGAATATGCCTGCAATACAGGAGACCCAGGTTTGATCCCTGGGTCATGAAGCTCCCCTGGAGAAGGGAATGACCACTATTGTCCCTTAAAATTCCTTTCTTAGAAATTATATTCTCGTAACCACGTCCTCATTTAAAATAGCAATACCACAAATATATTACCTATGTATGTTTTTATGTGTATCTGTGCATTATGTATAAAAACAGTAAGAAATGTTCACCCCAAAAGAAATTACTTTTACTTTGTGGTAAGAGATATTGCACACATTTCAAATACACATTAGGGAAAAAAAAAAAAAAACCCTAAAAAAATAAAAGAAATTGACATAATGTGATTATTTAAACTCAGACCAAACCGAAACTCTTGCTGTGTTGCAAACAACTACACAGATCTATATCCAGCTAGTCTCACCTTATCACACTCTTTAAAAATATTTTTCATCTTACCCATTACTAAAAATATTAAATTTTTTTATTTTTACATGATTATTATCCATCTATTTCTCTGGAATCTTATTTTCACATAAAAATAACCCTTTATCTTCAACAGGTATACCCAGGTCTCATAACTCTCTGTCTCATTGAATAAACAGAACAATTATGTGGGGATAAACTAAATAAGTCAAAATTTATGAAAGTGAATTTCTCATTAAGCCATTTTTCTTTCCAGTAATACATGTTAACACTATGGCATAGCAATGTGAAAAGCCCTATGGACATAGTACTTACTTAACTATTCAAGGTGCTAATCTCATGTTCAAACAGAATGTCAATCTCCTCAATGACTGAGTTCCTTGTTTTCAACTAAGCATCTCTTTCACCCAAGTGGCACTTCCTTTGAAACTCAGACATTTGAATTCCATTTCTTGAGTACATTTTTCATGATGCCCATGAAGGTAATATATGTGCAGAAAAGAGATCATCAGATGATTTTTCCTTGACATTGGAGGGGTCATGCTTTAGTGACTGAGCATGAACACGAGCAAAAGAGAGGGGTCAAGAGAGTGTAAGTAGCCTGGTAAATGGAGAATAAGAAAGAGAAACTGAACCCCTCCCTCCCAAAAAAAGAGTAATGCCTCAATGACAGTTTTCACAATGTGGCCAGTGGTCAGATCCATGTTTTGATGTTTTCGCCTCATGACAGGAGGAGTTCTGTGAAGTGGAGTGAATAAAGGAATCCAACTCTAAGAGACTTCATATTCTTGCTTAACTTTATTGAGTTTCATTTCCCTCTTGGATACAATGGACTGAAACTCAATCAACTAATACCTGTCCCTACGATAAGAGAGTTAAAGTTTGTAAAGAACCTGTCAAAATGTATGCCTCATAGTTGGCCTTCAACAATAGTGAACTCAGTTTACTCACTTAATGCCTCCTAAAATTTTAACCAAATAAAAATTCCATATTAAAACAATGTATCCTTATACACCAGATCCAGACATTTTGTCTCCTTAACTTTTTAAAAAAATATATTTATTTATTTTATTTTTTAACTTTACAATATTGTATTAGTTTTGCCATGGAGAAACATAACTGTGCCTAATGTGATTTTTTTTTTTTAATGAATCAAAAGTAGTTACATGGCAGTTGTTCCTCAGGAGAGATTATTGGGAATGAGTGAAAAGGAATTTCTAAAGGAGATTTAAACTTACAACCAGCAAAACTTCACTCACTGAGATTCCATACAGCCTACACATCCTTCTTCAGTTCTGACACCTTCCAAGTTTTCTGTTGAAAATTTATTATTCATGCAGCATTACTTTTCTCATTCCTCTATTGAGCCTCTGATACAGCCCCCTAAAACACAATCATTGGTCTTATTTTTCATCTTCAAATCTTCCCTTTGGTCTTAGAGTAGAAACAACATGTACTCAAGACTTTTCTATTCACTGCCCTTGGATTACTCTCATCTCCTCTTATCTCCTCATCATAATAAACCACATATCATTTAGCCTTGATTTGTTGAATGGTTTAATTCTCACCAGAAATTTCAAAAGACCATTTTAATAGATTAAATGTTGATTCTATCATCTTCCAGGCTTAGACATTGTGAGAAAAAGTGCTGTTTCCTATGAATTTGAGATAATTATGCACAATTTACTAAATGCCATTACCCCAGTACCATGTTCAAACATGTTCAAATTATGGAATAAATAGCTCCAGTTAATCATTGAGTCTAAGAAAGTGACATCTGTGATAAGTAACATGGGCTTCTGTGTTGTAGTCAGACAAGCTTAGATTTATAGTTATTAACAATATAGGATGACCTGGTATTCACCATGTATATAGAGGAGCATTATAGGTACTCCCAGTTTTCTGAAGTTAACTTTAAGCACTTGGTTTTTATGAAGAACAACATTAATACTTGATTTTACTAATTAAAAAAATGGGATTTTTAAAATTTAAATTTATTTATTTTAATTAGAGGCTAATTACAATATTGTATTGATTTTGCCATACATCAACATGCATCCACCACGTTGTTTTTACAAAAGCCAACACACAAGACTCCATAACCATACAAATGTTGGTGAGGTTTTAAATATTGCTTTTTTTTTTTTTTTTTAAATTGAAGCACAGTTAATTTGCAATGGGTTCCTTTCAAGTGCACAGCAAGGTGATTTATTTATAAATATACCTATCTATACATGTATAACGGAGAAGGCAATGGCACCCCACTCCAGTACTCTTGCCTGGAAAATCCCATGGATGGAGGAGCCTGGTGAGCTGTAGTCCATGGGGTCGCAAAGAGTCGGACACGACTGAGCGACTTCACTTTCACTTTTCACTTTCCTGCATTGGAGAAGGAAATGGAAACCCACTCCAGTGTTCTTGCCTGGAGAATCCCAGGGACAGAGGAGCCTGGTGGGCTGCCGTCTATGGGGTCGCACAGAGTCGGACAAGACTGACGCTGCTTAGCAGCAGCAGCAGCAGCATACATGTATAATACTGGGAGGGATTGGGGGCAGGAGGAAAAGGGGACGACAGAGGATGAGATGGCTGGATGGCATCACCGACTCGACGGACGTGAGTTTGAGTGAACTCTGGGAGTTGGTGATGGACAGGGAGGCCTGGCGTGCTGTAATTCATGGGGTCACAAAGAGTTGGAAACGACTGAGCGACTGAACTGAACTGAACTGAACTGAATATATATATATATATATATTTGAGATTCTTTTCCATTTTAGATTACCATTACCATACTAATGTTTCTTTGTAAAAGTGAAGTGGTATAACTTGAACTTTCAATAAATGAATAAACTTGTACAGCTGAAGTATATTGTAACACGTGAGACAAAGCTACAACACATTAACACTATCTTCACAAAAGAGGTAAATCAATAAGATCACAGATAATTTTTTCCATCTACTTGAAAAAACATACAACAGACAACTCATTTGAAAGAAACTGAGTTAGAAGCCCTAGGTTGAAAGTTTGTAAGGGAACTTCATTCTGGAGTTATAGGTCCTGGACATACTTTATGGGAGAAGCATGTGTGATGTGAGGCAAGTAAATCAGTAAACCTGTCTTGGCTTCAATTTGCTTCTCTGTAATTTGGGAACAATGATAAAGAAACTACCGGTTTTGGTTGTGGATAAATCAACTGAAGTGAATGTGCCTGGTAGATAATAAAGGGTTCATATAATGTACTTATATGGATCAGATATGCAGAGCAACAGCTTTGGAAATTAACCATTTGCTTTTCTGTTGAGATTTGCAAGAGATGTTTACTCTTGTTTCAAATGGCTCCTCAAGTCTTGGTATAAAAAATGAAAATGTTTTCTTTATATTCAATAAAAAAAAAATGTGAGCCATAGGGATATTTAAGAAAAAAGAGCAAATTAAGAGTAATTTCAAAATTTCTGCTTTATCTTCTCTATTACAAAGAGAATTAGAGTTACAGTGTAAAATATTCTTTCCTTCTTTTGTCAGTGACACTCATTTTGCTTTTGATAAATCCATAGTGCAGGGGAAAAATTAGCTATTATTCCCTCATTCAACTCCTTCTTCACCATGCATTTACCCAATGATTCTATCCAATGTTTGCATTACCACAGGGTAAGTAAAAATGGAAAAAAAAAATGAGATTAAGGTCCTATGGAAAAGCCAATTTCATCAGAGTAGCATATGAGAAATCTGAAAAAGCAGCAGTAAGACTCTGGAGAAAAACTTCTTACTCTACAATCATCAAACTGTGGATTTAATGTTCTTTTCATTGCCTATTCTGAACCTATGAACAATGAAACTTTGACAGTGTACATTAAAATATCAGTATGTTTAAAATAATGACTAGCCAAGATTAAGAAACCAACAAGTGTTAGTTCCTGGATCTCTCTCCCTCTTGATCTACAAAATTTCTTACTTTTCATTCACACTTTACAACAGGTGTAGCCATCTGAATATATATAAACAATTACTTTCTTGGCACCGTGAATAGCCTGAGTCACTCTCCTCTTCAACAAACTCCTCATGGCACTTTTCACCTCTGTGTTTCTCATTGTGTAAGTGATAGGATTTAACACGGGAGTGAGGATTGCAAAGAACATAACCACAAATTTTTCCACAGGGTAGGTGACCTCAGGACACATAGAGGTGAATATACAGGGACCAAAAAAGAGCACCACTACCGTGAAATGGGAGCCACATGTAGAGAGGGCTTTGTGTCATGCTTCAGAGCTATGGGATTTCAGAGAGTGCAGGATGACTGTGTAGGAGATGAGAAGCATGATAAAAATAAAATAAAATAAGCACATTCCTGAAGGGTTAGCTGCCACCATGATGCCAAGTTTGTAGGTGTCACTGCAGGTGAGTTCCAACAGTGAGAAGAAATCACACATGAAGTGATCATTGATGTTGAGACCAGAAAAGGTCAAGTTTACAAAGAAAAGAATCTGCACGGTGGTATGCAGGATGCCCCCAATCCAGGCCACCACCACCAGGAGCTGGCAGAGCCCCTGTCTCATGATGGTCATGTAGTGCATAGGCATGCAGATGGCCACGTATAGGTCATAGGACATAGAAATGAGAAGGATGATCTCTGAACCTCCCATTATGTGTTCCAGAAAGATCTGAATCAGGCAGCCACTCCAGGAGATGGTTCTCCTCTGGTACAGCAGGTCAATGATGAGTTTGGTGGTGGTGACAGAGGTGAAGATGCCATCTATGAAGGACAAGTGAGTGAGAAAGAAGTACACGGGAGCAGAAAGTGTGGAGGTGAAGGAGATGGGGATGACAATGAGCAGGTTGGCCAACACAGTAAACAGGAAAATGAGCAAAAAGACAATGAAGAGCATTTTCTGCAAGTGTGGATTCTGTGTGAGTCCCAAGAGAACAAATTCAGTCACGTTGTTGGGACATGTGAGGACATCCATTTAGGAAGTAATAGCTTCCTATGTCCTGAATTATCTACAAATAAGTTTAAAAAAAAAGATACCAATTAACCATGTAAGAAATTTGAGCTGAATTTCTTACAACAAAGAAATAATGATTATTTTACTGTGGAGCATGTCCTTGTCACTTTTGTCTCAGTTCTTGTTTCAAGCCATTTATAAATGTTTCCAAGATGATTTCCATCTCTACAGACACCTAGCACCTGTCACCTGTTAAACACCCATAGAACAATGTTTCGTGTGTAATTTATTGAGAAATCAGTGTTCTGTCTACATGAGATTTAGATTCTTCTATTATTTCTGCTGAAAGCGAATCTACAAAGTCATCTCAGTGCCTCATGAGCCCGCCTATCTGTCCAACAGCTTACAAATTATAATTCTCAGATGTATGTTGTAAGTTGAGAAGTGCTGCTGCAGCTGCTAAGTCACTTCAGTCGTGGCTGACTCTGTGTGACCCCATAGATGGCAGCCCACCAGGCTTCCCTGTCCCAGGGATTCTTCAGGCAAGAACACTGGAGTGGGTTGCCATTTCCTTCTCCAATGCATGAAAGTGAAAAGTGAAAGTGAAGTTGCTCAGTTGTGTCCAACTCTTTGTGACCCCATGGAATGCAGCCCACCAGGCTCCTCCATCCATGAGATTTTCCAGGCAAGAACACTGGAGTGGGGTGCCATTGCCTTCTCTGTGAGAAGTACTACACACAGGAAAAAGCAGAGACAGTACTTTGCCAACCGAGGTCCATCTAGTCAAGGCTATGGTTTTTCCAGTGGTTATGTATGGATGTGAGAGTTGGACTGTGAAGAAAGCTGAGCAACAAAGAATTGATGCTTTTGAACTGTGGTGTTGGAGAAGACTCTTGAGAGTCCCTTGGACTGCAAAGAGATCCAACCAATTCATTCTAGAGGAGATCTGTCCTCGGTGTTCATTGAAAGGACTGATGATGAAGCTGAAACGCCAATACTTTGGCCACCTCATGCGAAGATTTGACTCATTGGAAAAGACCATGATGCTGGGAGGGATTGGGGGCAGGAGGAGAAGGGGGAAAAAGAGGATGAGATGGCTAGATGGCATCATTGACTCAATGGACATGAGTTTGGGTAAACTCTGGGAGTTGATGATGGACAGGGAGACCTGGAGTGCTGCGTTCATGGGGTCACAAAGAGTCGGACACAACTGAGCGAATGAACTGAACTGAACTGAACACACAGATAAGAGTTATTTTCTATTCCACGTGAATATACATTTGAACCCTCAGCTCTAACTGTGAAAAGACATATAACATTGACAAGTATTTATCAGAAGTATTTAATATAAGGAAATATATATGCTACTTATGACACACTACACTTGGAACCATCCAGAACATAAAAGCTTTTCAGCTCTGTTTCTGCTCTTACCATGTGTGCCTGCATGCTAAGTCACTTCAGTTGTATCTAACTCTTTGTGACTGTATGGACTATAGCTCATCAGGCTCCTTTGTCCATGGGATTCTCCAGGCAAGAATAATAGAGTGGGTTGACATGACCTTCTCCAGGAAATCTTCCCAATCCAGGGAATGAACCTGCATCTCTTATGTCTCCTGAATTGGCAGGTGGGTTCTTTATCACTAGCACCATTTGAGGCTATTACCATAGAATCTGCTACTATGGCTTCAGTGCCTGAAATCTATTAGGTGATGAGCAAATGTTTGATAAATTGCCATTCACCATGGGCAAATAGGGCTTCCCTGGTGGCTCAGCTGGTAAAAGATCTGCCTGAAATGCAGGAGACATGGGTTCAATCCTTGGGTCAGGAGGATCCCCTAGAGGAAAAAATGTCAACCCCCTGTAGTGTTCTTGCCTGGACAATCCCATGGACAGAGAAGCCTGGCAGTCTATAGTCATAAGGATGCAAAGAGTGGGACACGACTGAAAGACTAACATGCATGGGACAATTATGACTGTTTCCCCCGACCATAAACATAGAAGGATTGCAAGCGCTCTTTTTTTCCTGCTGGAGAGTGAAAAAGTTGGCTTAAAGCTCAACATTCAGAAGACTAAGATCATGGCATCCAGTCCCATCACTTCATGGCTAATAGATGTGGAAACAATGGCTTACTTTACTTATGGGGGCTCCAAAATCACTGAAGATGGTGACTGCAGCCATGAAATTAAAAGACACTTATTCCTTGGAAGGAAAGTTATGACCAACCTAGACAGTATATTAAAAAGCAGAGACATTGCTTTGCCAATAAAGGTCCATCTAGTTAAGGCTATGGTTTTTCCACTAGTCGTGTATGGATGTGAGAACTAGACTATAAAGAAAGCTGAGCACTGAAGAATGGATGCTTTGGATCTGTGGTATTGGAGAAGACTCTTGAGAGCCCTTTGGACCGCAAGGAGATCCAACCAGTCCATTCTAAAGGAGATCAGTCTTGGGTATCCTTTGGAAGGACTGATGCTAAAGCTGAAACTCCAATACTTTGGCAACCTCATATGAAGAGTTGACTCTTTGGAAAAGACTCTGATGCTGGGAGGGATTGGGGGCAGGAGGAGAAGGGGACGACAGAAGATGCTGACTCGATGGACGTGAGTTTGAGTGAACTCTGGGAGTTGGTGATGGACAGGAAGGACTGGCATGCTGCAATTCATGGGGTCGCAAAGACTTGGACACGACTGTGTGACTAAATTGAACTGAACTGAAGTGCAAAAATATAAGTCTGAAAACACTTTTCTCTGTATAAATCTGTTTTATTCATAAGGCATCAGTCCCTGTTTTATATAAACCTGATAAATAAATTTAACTTTTTCAGAAAAATTTACTGTGAAAGACTAATATGCAACAAAAATAAAGATGTTTGTGTTATCAGTAGCATTCCCTTTGGAGTCATAATTATATGAGATTTATATATTTTACTGACTGTAAGCTATTTTACAGTTATTGGAGTAACAGACAACTGACAAGAATGGAAGTAATTACTTTCCATAGATATACAAATACTGTCAGATGCAAGTTTGATTGATTTCCCTGATCATTAGAGATAAAACAAATCTTGCATTTATTTATAAAGTCATTACATATCTCTGATTGAACAATATTAAATATAGTACAGTGAATTTTCCTTTTGACTGTGATTATATCGTACTAATTCTCTCACTAATCAATGAGCTAAATAAAATTTCTCTGATGTGTTCTTTTCATGTTTTATGAAAATCTGATTTCACTTTTCAAAAAAGTCTTTTTCCTCTGGATATTATAATGAGAATTGGAAAAATTTCTGCCATATCAGGAAACAAGGGTGTCACAGCCCTCAGCAATTGCAGCCCTCCACTGTGAGATGGAAAGGGTCAGTTTTCATCCCAATCCCAAAGAAAGGCAATGGGAAATAGTGTTCAAGGTACCATACAATTTTCCTCATTTCACATGCTAGCAACGTAATGCTCAAAATTCTTCAAGCTGGCTTCAGAAGTACATGAACCCAAAACTTCCAGATATACAGGCTGGATTTATAAAAGACAGAGGAACCAGAGATCAAATTGCCAACATCTGTTGGATCATAGAGAAAGCAAGGGAATTTCAGAAAAGCATCTACTTCTGTTTCATAGATTATATGAAAGCTTTGACTGGATCACAACAAGCTGTGGAAAATTCTTAAAGAGATGGGAATACCAGACCATGTGGCTTACCTCCTTATAAACTTGAATGCAGGTCAAGAAGCAACAGTCAGAACCAGATATGGAAAGATGGACTGGTTCAAAATTGGGAAAGGAATATGAAAAGGCTGTATATTGTTACCCTGCTTATTTAAATTCTATCCAAAGTGCATCATATTAAATGTCAGGCTGGATGAATCACAAGCAGAAATCAAGATTGCCAGGAGAAATATCAACCACCTCAGATATGCAGATGATAGCACTCTAATGGGAGAAAGCAAAGCGAAGAGGAACTAAAGAGCCTCTTGATGAAGGTGAAAGAGGAGAGTGATAAAGCTGGCCTAAAACTCAGCATTCCAAAAACTAAGATCACGGCATCCAGTCCCATCACTTCATGGCAAATTGATGGGGAGAATTGTAAACAGTGCCAGACTTTATTTTCTTTGGTTCCAAGATCACTGCAGTCATTGACTACAGCCACAAAATTAAAAGATCATTGCTCCTGGAAGAAAAGCTGAGACCAACCTAGACAGTGTATTAAAAAGCAGAGGTATCATTTTGCTGTCAATGATCCATAGAGTCAAAGCCATGGTTTTTCCAGTTCAGTTCAGTTGCTCAATCGTGTCTGACTCTTTGCGACCCCATGGACTGTAGCCCGCCAGGCTCCTCTGTCCATGGGATTCTCCAGGCAAGAATACTGGAGTGGGGTGCCATTTCCTTCTCCAGGGGATCTTCCCAACCCAGGGATCGAACCCAGGTCTCCCGCACTGCAGGCAGACTCTTTAACCTCTGAGCTACCAGGGAAGCTAATGTACAGATGTGAGAGTTGGACCATTAAGAAGGCTAAGCAGTGAAGAATTAGTGCTTTTGCACAGTGGTGTTGGAGAAGACTCTTGGGGATCTCCTGGGCTGCAAGGAGATCAACCTATCAACCCTAAAGGAAGTCAACTCTGAATATTCATTGTAAAGACTGATGCTTAAGCTGAAGCTCTAATACTTTGGCCACCTGATGTGAAAAGCTGACTCACTGTAAAAGACCATGATGTTGGGAAAGATTGAGGGCAGAAGGAGAAGGGGATGACAGAGAATGAGATGGTTGGATAGCATTGCCAACTCAGTGGATATGAATCTAAGCAAACACCAGAAGATAGTGAAGGGCAGGGAGGCTAGGCATGCTGCAGTCCATGGGGTCACAAAGAATCAGACAGGACTGAGAGGCTGAACAATGAGAATGTGAGCTTGTGAGCCCTGAGGAAATTCTGGAAGAAAAGAGTATATGCCGTTTTAGGATCCTCAGAGGACAGCCACTCCCTAAGGTAAAGGAATTTTATGATGTGAAGCCACAGGTTACTGGACCCCGATAGCTGAAGTGTATATCAAATGAGATATTTCAGTGAATCCAGACTCTTGCATCTTCCTATATGTAGGACAGTGGTAAATTCCTTAACGTATCTGGTTTCTTTAATTAACAGTAATCTTTTGATGATCCCAACTACCTGCCCTTTGTTGCAAAGCTCCTATAGAGCCTAGCTCCTCCCCTTGCTTCCTCAGAGCAGTTTCTCAGGGCTCTCTGAAACATTGTCTACTGGGCTGCAGTCCTCATTTAGCCTCAGGTAAAACCTTACTAGCAACACTTACATGCAGAATTGTTTAAGCTCTAATGAAGTGGATGAAACTGGAGCCTATTATACAGAATGAAGTAAGTCAGAAAGAAAAACACCAATACAGTATACTAACGCATATATATGGAATTTAGAAAGATGGTAACGATAACCCTATATGCAAGACAGCAAAAGAGACTCTGACATATAGAACAGTCTTTTGGACTCTGTGGGAGAGGGCGAGGGTGGGATGATTTGGGAGAATGGCATTGAAACATGTATAATATCATATATGAAATGAATCACCAGTCCAGGTTCGATGCATAATACAGGATGCCTGGGGCTGTTGCACTGGGATGACCCAGAGGGATGGTACAGGGAGGGAGGTGGGAAGGGGCTTCAGGATGGGTAACACGTGTATACCTGTGATGGAGTCATATTGATGTATGGTAAAATCAATACAATATTGTAAAGTAATTAGCACACAACTAAAATAAATAAATATATATTAAAAATAATGGCATTTTAGAGAAATAAGCTAAAATACTCATAAAAGTCTATGTATTTTTACCTTGTGGATTATTTCATCGTATATTTTCTGGTTTATTTTCTTTTTGATTCATTTATATATAGCCAGTTTGTAGAAATCTCCTTCAAAGCTTGCTGTGAAGTAAAATGGTCCAACAGCTCTTTCTCATCTCTGTGTATATTTCCATGGTATCCAAAATATTACAAGTTCTGAGATGATAAAGGACTAAGGAAATGAAGCCTATTTTCCTCTTGAGAGATGTTATTACTGGGTAAGTTACAAAGTTCTTCCTTAAGATGTGCAATTATTAATATAAGTAATGATCAAAACGGAATATTGCTTCATATATGCTAGGTATTGTGTGAAGAATTTTATAAATTACCTCATTTAAGAATCTTTTTGAGAACATTGAAAATAGAAAAACTGAAACATGGAGAAGTTCAACATTGTACTCTAGGACATGTAATTACTGAGGAGCAACCCTGAAAATACATTTCAAAACTCTCTGATCTCAAGTCTTGGTCTTGATCCTGAGCCTGCATTACCTCCCATGTAAAAATTCACCAAATATTTAGCGGGAGATTTCTTTAACGTTCATCTTTCAACCAAGGCTTTCAGAAAACTATTTATCAGCCTAATCTGTGGAAACATTAAAAAAAAAAAAAAAAAAACCCTTGGGAATTTCAAAGATGTCAACTTCTTCCACTGAGAATTGCCCATCTCCTCTCTCAGGAAACTTTCTAATTATACAGGCATTTTAATTATTTAGTCAGTTAAATAGCATGTAATCAACCCTGCCCATATATCATCGGCCCTAAATTTCTTATTTAGAAAATTATCATACATTGAGTATTTATTTTTTGTAATCATCATTCATACTTAATTTGAATATAACTCAGAGATAAATACATAATTTCTAACTCATAGATAGAAAAGCTGAGAATTAGAATATTTATTTCACTTGTCCAGGATGAGGTAATCAGTAAGTAATAGAATTAAAAGCCTGCTTCTGCTGTTTCAGTTCCAAGCTGAATTTAAGAGCTCTCCAAAATTAGAAGATTCTGGGAAATGTTGAACATGTTTCACCATAAACTGAATAATTATCATGGATTTCATATTATATTACAAATGAGGTTTTTTAGAATTAAAGTGTATAGAGGCCAGCATTAGGCCCACAAATAAATAAGCAATTAATAAAATATTAGTTATTGAGAATTAGGGGTTTATTAGAAAGTATCTAATTCACTCTTTTCATTTTGCTTAAAAAGAATCTGAAACCCAGGGTAGGAAAGGGGCATTTCCAAAAGTGCATATTTGGATACTGTCAGATTACAGATATGAGGTACCATTTCACACCAGTCAGAATGACTGCGATCCAAAAGTCTACAAGCAATAGATGCTGGAGAGGGTGGGGAGAAAAGGGAACCCTCTTACACTGTTGGTAGGAATGCAAACTAGTACAGCCACTATGGAGAAAAGTGTGGAGATTCCTTAAAAAAAACTGGAAATAGAACTGCCTTATAACCCAGCAATCCCACTGCTGGGCATACACACTGAGGAAACCAGAATTGAAAGAGACATGTGTACCCCAATGTTCATCGCAGCACTGTTCATAATAGCCAGGACATGGAAGCAACCTAGATGTCCATCAGCAGATGAATGGATAAGAAAGCAGTGGTACATATACACAATAGAGTATTACTCAGCCATTAAAAAGAAGACATTTGAATCAGTTCTAATGAGGTGGATGAAACTGGAGCCTATTATACAGAGTGATGTAAGCCAGAAAGAAAAACACCAATACAGTATACTAACGCATATATATGGAATTTAGAAAGATGGTAACAATAACCCTGTATACGAGACAGCAAAAGAGACACTGATGTATAGAACAGTCTTTTGGACTCTGTGGGAGAGGGAGAGGGTGGGATGATTTGGGAGAATGGCATTGAAACATGTATAATATCATATATGAAACGAGTTGCCAATCCAGGTTCGATGCACAATACTGGATGCTTGGGGCTGGTGCACTGGGACGACCCAAAGGGATGGCATGGGGAGGAGAGGGGGAGGAGGGTTCAGGATGGGGAACATGCGTATACCTGTGGCGGATTCATGTTGATATATGGCAAAACCAATACAATATTCTAAAGTTAAAAAAATAAAATAAAAACAAAAACAAACAAACAAAAGATAAGAATTCAGGTTTTCTAAATGCCAACTTGTTATATATTTTCCCTATGGGATTAGCCACTATTCTTACTTGAAATAAGGTAATTTCAACAAAAGACATTATTTTCTTTGTGTAATTGTTCATGTAATTATTTCAGTGAGCTTCATTGTTTCCCAAGTGAGAACTGCCTAGGGAAATAAGAATGTTGAGAGGTCATAACCAAATACGTCCTTTGACTCAGTTCTATAGGATTTTCTCATGTAAATAGAACATACACAAAGTGAAGACTTATTATACAGGATTTTTTTAAGCTTCCATTTTCCACACTGGTTTAGCCTGTGTCTTCACTTTATTCTTAACCCACAAAAGTAAACTAAGTTGTAATAGTAAGACTAGAGAACTTTCTGCATCTGTCAAATCTCCTTGGTAGCACAAAAATATGGTTATTTTTGCTCATTATTTTGGAAAGACAGATTCATTTCAAATACTTTCATTTCAAGTACTTTACACCTTAACAGTGACCTGATGGAAAGGTATGCTCTCTGTAGAATACACATAGATCACTAGATATGTAGAACTGGTCCACTAGGAAAGCACTGAATAAATATCCTCTCACCTTGTTAGAAGTCAATAAACAGAAACCCAGTTAAATAGAATTGGGAGACCAGAAGGCATAGCAGCATAGCAGAGCCCAACAGGAAGAAAAAAGACTCTTCTTCTTCCTGGCAACATCTCAGCCAATGAAAAGTCATGTGTTCTTTATTTACTAGTGTCCCCTCAATTTTCTTTTCCCTTCTATAAAAGCATTTACCTTTCCTTGCCTGTGGGGGAATTGCACATGGTTCATCATGGTTACAGGCCCTAAACTGCAATTCTTGCTGATCCCAAATTAACTCACTCTTGCTGGAGAAATATTTGGCATCCTATATGTTTCAGGTCAACAACTATCAATCAGCTTTCTGACCAGTGAAGGACGTGGCAATATGCCACCCAGGACTGAGGGTTAGAATCCATTTCAAGTAATCTCCAGAAAGATCTGAGCTATTTCTATTTGCTAGAATGTAGTTACCTTAGTAAATGATCATAGATCTCTCAGAGAAAGATTAGGTTGAATATTTGCACACCTATTAGTGCTGACAGCTATAACTCAAAAAATATCTGATATCTTCTTTAGTCAAAGAATCCCTGGATTTGGAAATTATCTATTTCTGGCAATTGGATGAGAAAACATGTTTTTTCTTTTCTGAACTGAAACTTGGTTATTCAATTCAGACCTCTATTGAGCAAAGTCAATGTGTATTTTATCATCATCATCATTCATTATCAATACCACCATATATTAATTGACTTGGACTTCCACAACAAAATAATGCAGACTGCATAGCTTAAATACAAGTCATTCATTTTTTTTCACATTTTGGAGACTGGATGTCCAAGATTAAAGTAACAGCAGGATGGGTTTCTGGTGAGGCTTCTCTTCCTGCTTACAGACAGCCTCCTTCTCACTCCATTCTCTCAGGGCCATTCCTCTGAGCAAACATGTGGGCTCTGGTTTACGTTCCATTTCTCACTAGGACATCAGTTCTATTATATGAGGCTTCACCCTATGATTTCATGGAGTCCTGCCTGTTTCAGTTGCCAGTACTCAAGGCTTCCCAGCATATATGGGTATATGAGTGAGGAAACTGATTACATGACTGCAGCCTCAGCCAGTTTCTGACTGCAAGGTTATGAGAGATGTTGAACTTAAAGTACCCAACTGAGCTAATCAAATTCTTGATCTATTATAATTACCTGAAATAGTACAGTGAGAGTCAGTTTTTTAAACCACTAAATTTGGGAGTGATTTTTTTTTTTTTTTAATATGACAATGGTACCTGAAACACTGCAGTAATTTCAACAATATACTCTTGGTTCATGGATAAATATGTTAACTGAACAAAATAAAGAGCTAAGAAGTAAATTGGTAAATAAATAGGTTTTATATATTAACATTATCATAGTGATATAGAAGGGTAGTCAGAAACAGAATATCGTTCCCAAGTCAGATCAAGCTGTTTGTCATTTGAAAGAAAATCAATACACATAAAACTTAGTAAATAGGAGAGCTGTCTTAAACCACAATGCAAGCAATCTACAGAAATGATGGATTTAGTGTTGCCAAAAACCATCTCCAAAGACTCTGCTGAGCCATGAACATTTTGAATAGAGGAAGGGAAGCATTCTCAGTTAATCGTTGAGGTAGAGAGTCAGATTCCTCGGCACCCCCCATTGCATGCAGCCTTGTTGACTTCTTGTAGATGTTACCTTGTTCACACTGTTTGGTCACACAGTTAGACTGTGAAATTATTGAAAGGGAACCTAGGAAAGAAATCTGATAATCTGTTACTTATTTTTCATTTCTAACTTTTTTGATCTACAGAAACAACCAACCACTTAGGCAAGCGGTTGTTATAAGCTAAAATATTTGAAAGGTGCATTTGTGCTGAAAATGAGTAGAGCATGGGGTGTCTGGTTAAAGGTTGCTGCTGCTGCTGCTTCTAAGGCGCTTCAGTCATGTCCGACTCTGTGCAACCCCATAGACAGCAGCCCACCAGGCTCCACCATCCCTGGGATTCTCCAGGCAAGAACACTGGAGTGGATTTCCATTTTCTTCTCCAATGCATGAAGGTGAAACATGAAAGTGACGTTGTTCAGTTGTGTCCGACTTCTAGCGACCCCATGGACTGCAGCCCACCAGGCTCCTCCATCCATGGGATTTTCCAGGCAAGAGTACTGGAGTGGAGTGCCATTGCCTTCTCCGTTAAAGGTTACTTATGATGTAACTTTGATAAAGTGACAAGGAAAAGGCTTCCTGCTGAGAAGAGATTCCTGTAAAGAGCTGCTTAAAATTGCATATAAATATAATTAAATATCTGCACTCACAATAAGAAAGACACATGTGCTTTGTAATGGAAAATTAATAATCACAGTTCATAGTTGTTGCCTGAACATTCAAGACTTCCATTCATAACTTCCATTAGAAAGAGTTTAACTTTTTGATCTATTGACCACTTTTAACACTTAAGTGTTTATAGCTGGCTTTACACTATTTTCATTGCTATCTTTTGGGTCTGTCAGAACAGTAGACATATTTAATAATAATTATTGTAACTTTTGAAATTCCCTTTGTAAACAGGATATGTTAGTTAAATATAACTATGCTCTTGGTATTTTATACACAAAAGAATAGAATCAGAGATCTCTAATAGATATTTATATACCAGTGTAAATAGCAGCAATACTCACAATGGCCAACAGGTGAAAACAACCCAAATTTCTTTCACAAGTTTGGAAAGACTGTTGTTATTATATCTCCAAACATTTTCTCAGGTCCTTTGTCTCTTCCTCTTCTTCTGAGACTCTTATAATACAAAAGCTGGTGCATTTAATGTTGTCCCAGATGTTTCTTAGACGATCTTTGTTTCTTTTCAGTCTTTTTTCTTTATTTCATGGCAGTGATGTCCACTATTGTGTCTTCCAGGTTATTTATCTATTATTCTGCCTCAATTATTTTGCTATTGATTCCTTCTAAGATATTTCTTATTTCAGTTATTGTATTGTTTGTATCTTGTATTGTATTGTTTGTATCTTGTATGTCTTTATTAAATATTTCTTGCAGCTTCTCAATTCTTGCCTCCATTTTTTTTTTTTTCTGAGATCTTGGAATACTTTCACTACCATTACTATGATTTATTTTTTCAGTAAGTTGCCTGTTTCCACTGTACTTAGTGGCAAAACAGCTGCCTGGGGAGGCCTTACAAATAGCTGGGAAAATAAGAGAAGTGAAAAGCAAAGGAGAAAAGGAAAGATATATCCATATGAATGCAGAGTTCCAAAAAAATGCAAGTAGATATAAGAAAGCCTTTCTCAGCGATCAATGCAAAGAAATAGAGGAAAACAATAGAATGGGAAAGACTAGAGATCTCTTCAAGAAAATTAGAGATACCAAGGAAACATTTCATGCAAAGATGGGCTCAATAAAGGACAGAAATGGTATGGACCTAACGGAAGCAGACACTATTAAGAAAAGGTGGCAAGAATACACCAAAAACTGTACAAAAAGGATCTTCATGATGCAAATATTCATGATGGTGTGATCACTCACACTCACCTAGAGCCAGACATCCTGGAATGTGAAGTCAAGTGGGCCTTAGGAAGCATCACTATGAACAAAGCTAGTGGAGTTGATGGGCTTCCAGTTGAGGTATTTCAAATCCTAAATATGATGCTGTGAAAGTCTTGCACTCGATATATCAGCAAATTTGGAAAACTCATCAGTGGCCACCGGACTGGAAAAGGTCCATTTTCATTCCAAATGCAAAGAAAGGTAATGCCAAAGAATACTCAAACTACCACACAATTGCACTCATCACACACACTAGCAAAGTAATACTCAAAATTCTCCAAGACAGGCTTCAGCAATATGAGAACTGTGAACTTCCAGATGTTCTAGCTGGTTTTAGAAAAGGCAGAGGAACCAGAGATCAAATTGCCAACATCTGCTGGATCATCAAAAAAGCAAGAGAGTTCCAGAAAAACATCTATTTCTGCTTTATTGACTATGCCAAAGTCTTTGACTGTGTAGATCACAATCAACTGTGGAAAATTCTTCAAGAGGTGGGAATACCATACCGCCTGATCTGCCTCTTGAGAAACCTATACACAGGTAAGGAAGCAACAGTTAAAACTGGACATTGAACAACAGACTGGTTCCAAATAGGAAAGGGAGTACATCAAGGCTGTACATTGTCACCCTGCTTATTTAACTTATATGCAGAGTACATCATGAGAAACGCTGGGCTGGAAGAGGCACAAGCTGGAATCAAGATTGTCAGGAGAAATATCAATAACCTCACATACGCAGATGACACCACCCTTATGGCAGAAAATGAAGAGGAACTAAAAAGCTTCTTGATGAAAGTGAAAGAGGAGAGTGAAAAAGTTGGCTTAAAACTTAACATTCAGAAAACGAAGATAATGGCATCTAGTCCCATCACTTCATGGGAAATAGATGGGGAAACAGTGGAAACAGTGTCAGACTTTATTTTTGGGGGCTCCAAAATCACTGCATATGGTGACTGTAGCCATGAAATTAAAAGATGCTTACTCCTTGGAAGAAAAGTTATGACCAACCAAATAGCATATTCAAAAGCAGAGACATTACTTTGCCAACAAATGTTCATCTAGTCAAGGCTATGGTTTTTCCAGTGGTCATGTATGGATGTGAGAGTTGGACTGTGAAGAAAGCTGAGCACCGAATAATTGATGCTTTTGAACCGTGGTATTGGAGAAGACTCTTGAGAGTCCCTTGGACTGCAAGGACATCCAATCAGTCCATTCTAAAGGAGATCCGTCCTGGGTGTTCTTTGGAAGGAATGATGCTAAAGCTGAAACTCCAGTACTTTGGCCACCTCATGTGAAAAGTTGAATCATTGGAAAAGACTCTGATGCTGGGAGGGATTGGGGGCAGGAGGAGAAGGAGATGACAGAGGATGAGATGGCTGGATGGCATCACTGACTTTATGGATGTGAGTTTGAGTGAACTCCTGGATATGGTGATGGACAGGGAGGCCTGGCGTGCTGTGATTCATGTGGTCGCAAAGAATTGGACATGAATGAGCGACTAAACTGAACTGAATTTAACTGAACCATAAGTTTGTTTTCTACCTCTGTGACACTATTTATACTCTGTGAATAAGTTCATTTATACTCCTTTTGAGGTTCCACATATAAGTGATACCGATATGATATTTGTCTTTTTCTGTCTGACTTACTTCTCAGTATGACAATTTCTAAGACCATCCCTGTTGTTGTAAATAACATTATTTCATTTTTTTTATGGGTCAGTAGTATTTCACTGCATATATGTACCACATCTTCTTTATTCATTCCACTGTTGATGGACATTTAGGTTGCTAACACATCCTGACTATTTTCAGTAGTGCTGCAATGAGCATTGGGGTACATGGATCTTTTTGTTTTATGATTATCTCAGGTTATATACCCAGGAGTAGGATTGTTGGTTCTAATGGTAATTCTATTTTCAGTTGTTTTTTTTTTTTTTTTTAGGAAGCTTCATACTGTTTTCCATAATGAGTGCAGCCATTTACATTCTCATCAACAGTATAAGAGGTTTCTCTTTTATCCACATCCTCTCAAACATTTACTGTTTGTAGATTTCTTTGATGGGAGCCATTCTGACCCATCTGAGGTGACACCGGATTGTACTTTTGATTTACATTTCTCTAATATTTAGAGATACTTAGTGCCTTTTCATGTGATTTTTGGCCATCTGGATGTACTCTTGGAGAAATATTTATTCATACATTCTACCATTTTAGATTTTTTGATTTTTTAAAAAATATTGAGCTACATGAACTATTTGTATATTTTGGAGATAATCTCTTGTTGGTTGCTTTGTCTGAAAATATTTTGTCCCATTCTGAGCGTTGTCTTTTATTTTGCTGTGCAAAAGCTTTCAAGTTTCATTAGATTTCATTTGTTTATTTTTGTTATTATTTTCATTAGTCTAGGAGGTGGGTCAAAAAATATCTTGCAATTTATGTCAAAGAGTGTTCTGCCTATATTTTTCTCTAAGTTTTATACTCTCCAGCCTTAAATATAGACCTTTAATCCCTTTTTGAGGTTAGTTTTGTGTCTTATGTTAAGGAGTGTTCTAATTTCAAGAAGTTGAAACACACGAAGGTGACCAGCTTTCCCAACACCTTTTATTGAAGAGACTGTCTTCCCTCCATTCTATATTCTTGCCTCCTTTGTCACAGATTAGGTGACAAAGGTTTGTCTCTGGGCTTTCTCTCCTGTTCTATTGATCTTTATTTCTGTTTTGTGCCAGTATCATAATATTGCGATTACTGTAGCTTTATAGTGTAGTCTGAAGTCAAGGAGCCTGATTCTTCTGTCTCTTTGTTTCTTTCTCAGAATTTCTTAGGCTGTCCCTGTCTTTCATGTTTCCATACATACTGTAGAATCTTTTGTTCTAATTCTGTGAGCAAGAATTCAATGGTAATTTGATAGGGATTGCATTGCATCTGTAGATTGTTTTGAGTAGTATAGTCATTTTCAAAGTACTGACTCCTCTAATCTAAGAGCATGATATATATCTCCACCTGTTTGTGTCATTTTTATTTCTTTCATCAGTGTCTTATCGGCTTCTGAGCACATGTCTTTTACTTCCTTAGGTAGGTTTTTCCTAGGCACTTTTTTCATTTTGTTGCAATGATAAATGGGATTTTTCCTTACTATCTCTTTCTGACCTTTTGTTGTTAGTATAAAGGAATGCATGTAATTCATAGGTATTAACTTTGTATCCTGCAATGTTACCAAATTCATTGGCGAGCTCCAGTAACATCTTTAAGGATTTTTTACGTATGGTGTCATATCATCTGCAAATAGTGAGAATTTGCTTCTTTTTCAGTTTGGATTCCTTGTATTTTTATTCTCTGACTGTCATGGCTAAGACTCCCAACATTATAGTGGTGAAAGTGGGTATCCTTGTCTTCATTCCTAATCATAGAGAAAATGCTCTCAGCTTTTCACCATTGTGAATGATTCTTGCTTTAGGTTTGTAATACACGGTTTTCATTATGTTGAAATTGGTTCCCTCTACGCCTTTGTCTGAAGAGTTTTTATCTGGATGGCTTTCATTGTTGTCTTCTTTGCAAGCCTTAATATGGGTTTCTTAGAGCATCTGGATCCCCACATATATTTAGTTCAATATTGCTTTTTGTGGGTCATAAGGGATTAGATAAGGAGTCATTCAATACTTCATTGAACCACCTGAAGATCTTAGTATCTGCTGCTGCTGCTGCTAAGTCTCTTCAGTTGTGTCCGACTCTGTGCAACCCCACAGACGGCAGCTCACCAGGCTCTGCCATCCCTGGGATTCTCCAGGCAAGAACACTGGAGTGGGCTGCCATTTCCTTCTCCATAGTATCTGCTAAATCTCACCAAATATTTGTGGTTTACAGCTTACCTAGGAAGTGAATGAAATCCATCAACTCTGATGTTACATCTAAGACTTTCAATTTTTAAGGAATACATCTAAGCACTCATTCCTCTCTTACCAGTAAGTAGCAAAAGATGGAGAATTTATCCTTAATTCATAAAACAACTGTCTGAGATGATAAAGATCCCTGTAGACTAACTTTGTTTGTTTCTGTCTTTTACTTTTCAATTCAATTTATTTTAATTTCTTATCTAAAGACATTTAACTTTAAAAATAGCAAAGTGTACATGTCAATCCAAAACTCCCAATCTATTCCTATCTACCACTGTTCCCCCTAGACAACGATAAGTATAACAAAACTGATATAATGCCTCAAAATCTGTAATAATTCATGGTTGTTCTCTATGAGATACCACTAAATTCAAACTAGAAAATTAAATGGAGTGAAAGTTTTTGTTACATGGAAAAACAAGAATGGTGGTTTTGGGATAACTGTTTCATTAAAAACAACCAGAAGAGCAAGAAAGATGTACAGTTCATGTGTTTGAAAGCATTAGAGAACTAACAAGGAGTAAATGTTGTGTGGGGTCAATATTCGAAAAGAGAGGAAGCCAGGAGCTAAACACAACAGGTTAAATGCTCTTTTCACTAAAGATATGGATTAATTCTAATAATCATACAAGAAAGACTGAAAGTACTGTGTGAAAGTTCCCACAAATGGGACAATAAATGGGATTCAAGTCCTACAGAGAACAAGAGGACTTTGAAAATGGCCAGGCTTTCATTTGAGACCACAAAGAGATTTTTACTTTTATTTTCATATATATATATATATATATATATATATATATATATATATAATTTTACTATAAATTTATTTAATTGGAGGCTAAATACTTTACAATATTGTATTGGACAGATATAAAAGTTCAAAAACATATTCTGTTATTTATGTTAAGGAGTGTTCTACCCGTGTTTTTCACTAGGGATTTATAAGATTTGGTCTTACATTTAGATCTTTATATCCATTTAGGGTGTATATTTGTATATGGTGTAAGAGAATGTGGTTGAAGAGACACTTTTTTTTTTTTTTCCATTGTGTATTCTTGCCTCCTGAAATAGCCTTGCACAGCTTAGTAAAGACAGTCACCCCAGTACCATACTGCTATGTGGTCAAATTATGGAAGAAATAGCTCCGATTAACCACTGAGCTTGATAAACTGACATTTGTGAGAAGAAACCATGAGTTAGAGTGCTGTAATTCAGAAACTCTAATTACTAGTGATGTGATAATGTAAGATAACCTATGTCCTGTAAGTATTCACAACTTTCCTGAAAGTTTACGTTAGCCACTTCACTTTTAGAAAGACCAACACTGGTACTTGTTTTCACTAATGGGAAAGAACTCTGAAGAGGAGTTTTGCTTTAAAAAATTATGTTGACATACTAATGTCAGGCTTTAATGCAAGTGGACTAGTATACTTGAACTTACAAAAAGAAAAAGCTTGTCATGCTAAAATATATTCCTATATGTCAGGTAAGGCTACAGCATACTGACACCATCTCTTGGAAAGATAAACTGAATTGTTAAGACTGCAGATAATTTTCTTATCTATACACCTAAACATATCACAAGCAATTAAGAATATTTTTTCTAAAAAGAGCAAATGACTATTTACAGAGTGAAGTAAGCCAGAAAGAAAAACACCAATACAGTATACTAATGCATATATATGGAATTTAGAAAGATGGTAACAATAACCCTGTATATGAGACAGCAGAAGAGTCACTGATGTATAGAACAGTCTTTTGGACTCTGTGGGAGAAGGAGAGGATGGGATGATTTGGGAGAATGGCATTGAAACATGTATAATATCATATATGAAATGAGTCGCCAGTCCAGGTTCGATGCACGATAATGGATGCTTGGGGCTGGTGCACTGGGACGACCCAGAGGGAAGGTATGGGGAGGGAGGAGGGAGGAGGGTTCAGGATGGGGAACACATGTATACCTGTGGCGGATTCATTTTGATATATGGTAAAAATCAATACAATATTGTAAAGTTAAAAAAAAAAAAGAGCAAATGAAGACTAACTTCAACATTTCTGGTTTATTTTTCATGTCAAGAAAATGATTAGATTGTGAATTATTATTTCCTCCTTCTGTGGGTGCCTCTCTTTTGGCTTTTGGTCAATTCATAGTATAAAAACACTGTTTCAGCTTTGATTTCTTTATTCAAATCTCCCTTCCCTGTGCAACTGCCTAAGAATTTCAGTCTCTTTTTGCTTTATCACGGTCTGGGAAAAAAAAAAAAGAAGAATTTTGAGATCAGTGTCCTATGGGGGGAAAAAATTCATGCAAGTAACATATATGAAAAATTTAGTAAATAAAATGTAAGACTTTGGAGAAAAAATACTTTACAGTTATCAAACAAGAGGTTTATAGTTATTCTTTCCACTGCCTAATCTGGAGCTATGAACATGAACATTGAATTCTCTAGAAAGTATATTAAAAGTTATCAAAATGCCTAAAATATGTGAATACTAAATAATTAAATAAATAATAATTGTTCTGAGTTTTTCTGTTTATGTCAATGATCTGAAAAATTTCTTACACTCTAACAAAATTTACTATAAGAACAATACTATTTATCAATGTAAATCATCAATTTATTGGCATCATGAGCATTCTAAGTGACTTTCCTCTTTAGCAAATTCCTCATGGCAACTTTCACCTCTGCATTTCTCACTGATAGGATTTAACATGGGATGCAGGATTGCATAGAACACGGTCTCCCACTTGTCTGCAGGGTAAGTGGCCACAGGACGTATATGGGTGAATATACAAGGGACAAAAAAGAGCACCACTACTGTAAAGTGGGAGCCACATGTAGAGAGGGCCTTGTGTAATCTTTCAGAGCCATGGGACTTCAGGGAGCTCAGGATGATTGTGTAGGAGGTAAGGAGTAGGAAAATGAGCAAGGTCATGCCCCATGTGTTAACTGCCACCACGAGTCCAAACGTGTAGGTGTGGCTACAGGCAAGTTTTAATAATGAGAAGAAATCACACACAAAGTGACCAATGGCATTTGAGCCACAGTCTACCATGAAAAGAATCTGCACAGTGGCATGCAGGATATCCCCGATCCAGGCCACCACCACCAGGAGCTGGCAGAGCCCCTGTTGCCTGATGGTCGTGTAGTGCAGAGGCTTGCAGATGGCCACGTAGTGGTCATAGGCCATGACAATGAGGACAATAACCTCTACTCCTCCCAGGAAGTACTCCAGAAAGAGCTGACTCAGGCAGCCACCCCAGGACATGGTTCTCCTCTGGTGCAGCAGGTCAGTGATCAATTTGGGTGTGCTCACACAGGTGAAGAAGTCATCTAAGAAGGACAAGTGAGTGAGAAAGAAGTACATGGGAACTCAAAATGTGGGGCTGAGGGAGATGGTGATGACTATGAGGAGGGTGGCAAGCACAATGAATAGGGACATGGGCAAAAGGACAACAAAGAGTATTTTCTGCAGTTGTGGATTCTGAGTAAGTCCCAAGAGAAGAAATTTAGTCATGTTGTTGGGAGATGTGGGGAGCTCCATTTAAGAAGCAATATGTTCTTGGGTCCTGAATTACCTACAAAGGAATTGAAAATTTTACTTATTAATCATGATAGCATGATAGTCTGAATTTCTTAGAACAAAAACAAAGCAGTCACTGGAACTGTGGAGCATGTCCTTGGCACTTTGCCCCAGTCCTTATTTCATGACTTTCTTATTTTCTCTGTGATGCTTTCCATCTCTTCAGACACCTTGTACTTGTAACCTGTAAATTACCTATAGGGAAACACATGATCTGTAGTTCACTGTGAAAACACTGGGCTATCTCCATGAGATCTGGATTCTCATTCTGGTTCCAGCTCCATGTGCCTCTGCTTAGTATCTCAGTGCCCTGTGTTTCTAAGCCCTCCTCTGTCAGGTTACAGCTTGCATTTAACTCTTAGGGGTGTGTCTTGTATCTTGTAAGGTGACAGGTGCCACACACAGGTAAGAGTTACTTCTTTTTTCATGAGAATTTACATTTGAACCCTCAGCTCAAACTGGAAAGAAAGACACGGTCAATAAAATTTATCGTAAGCAGAGGGTTTTGGGAAATATGCAGAATTCACTGGTGAATCCACCTGGTAGCAATCAAAATACATAAACTATTCAACTGTGTTTTCTCACTAACCATGGTGCCTGACATGATGTCTGCTGTGTCTGAAATCTATTAGATGATAAGTGAATGCTTGGTGAATTGTCATTCAATATGGGTAAGAATATGCCTTATTCCCCAGACCATAAACCTAGGAGGAGTTCGTGTGTTCTTTTATTCTTCTCTGTTTATTATTGCTCTCTACTTTATAAGAGACAAAATAAATATTTGAAAGGGAAGTTGGGAAGTTTAACAGTTTCTGATGGATCTTATGGGGTAAATATGAAAATATTTAATTGCCTTTAGGAAAAAGTATGTTACTGAGTGTTTTTCCTTTCAAGATAACTATAGTGTTTGTTAATTGATATTTACTATTCTTCAAAATTATGTTTCACATTGAATTCAACATAGTTGTATTCAATTAATATATAGCTTCCAAAAAATTGGATAAAAAATAATTATTGCACAGTTTTTCAGTAAAAAAAGATCTTTAAACTAGAGGAAATCCTTATTTAAAAAGTTCTAAAAATGCAAAGTTAATATGGAGAACAGAAAGTTTTTAAGGTAATGTACAAAGATAGGTAACTATACGTTTATACAGATGTACACAGATTAACACAAGCACAAATAAAATCTACTGTTATGTTAGTTACCTATTACAACTTTACTCATTCAATAAAACTCCTAGAGGAGAACATCGGCAAAACACTCTCTGACATACATCACAGCAGGATCCTCTATGACCCATCTCCCAGAATATTGGAAATAAAAGCAAAAATAAACAAATGGGACCTAATTAAACTTAAAAGCTTCTGCACATCAAAGGAAACTATTAGCAAGGTGAAAAGACAGCCTTCAGAATGGGAGAAAATAATAGCAAATGAAGCAACTGACAAACAACTAATCTCAAAAATATACAAGCAACTCCTACAGCTCAACTCCAGAAAAATAAACGACCCAATCAAAAAATGGGCCAAAGATCTAAATAGACATTTCTCCAAAGAAGACGTACAGATGGCTAACAAACACATGAAAAGATGCTCAACATCACTCCTTATCAGAGAAATGCAAATCAAAACCACTATGAGGTACCATTTCACGCCAGTCAGAATGGCTGCGATCCAAAAGTCTACAAATAATAAATGCTGGAGAGGGTGTGGAGAAAAGGGAACCCTCTTACACTGTTGGTGGGAATGCAAACTAGTACAGCCACTATGGAGAACAGTGTGGAGATTCCTTAAAAAACTGGAAATAGAACTGCCTTATGATCCAGCAATCCCACTGCTGGGCATACACACTGAGGAAACCAGAAGGGAAAGAGACACGTGTACCCCAATGTTCATCGCAGCACTGTTTATAATAGCCAGGACATGGAAGCAACCTAGATGTCCATCTGCAGATGAATGGATAAGAAAGCTGTGGTACATATACACAATGGAGTATTACTCAGCCATTAAAAAGAATACATTTGAATCAGTTCTAATGAGGTGGATGAAACTGGAGCCTATTATACAGAGTGAAGTAAGCCAGAAGGAAAAACATAAATATAGTATACTAACGCATATATATGGAATTTAGAAAGATGGTAATGATAACCCTGTATACGAGACAGCAAAAGAGACACTGATGTATGGAGCAGTCTTATGGACTCTGTGGGAGAGGGAGAGGGTGGGAAGTTTTGGGAGAATGGCATTGAAACACGTGAAATGTCATGTATGAAACGAGATGCCAGTCCAGGTTCAGTGCACGATGCTGGATGCTTGGGGCTGGTGCGCTGGGATGGCCCAGGGGGATGGTATGGGAAGGGGGAGGGAGGAGGGTTCAGGATGGGGAACACATGTATGCCTGAAATTTTTTTAATTTTAAAAATAAAAAAAATCATAAAAGCAAAAAAAAAAAGAAGTAATAACAAAAATATTTATTGGACACTTACCCTATATATGAATGTGTATCTGTGTATGATGCTGCTGCTGCTAAGTCGCTTCAGTCGTGTCTGACTCTGTGCGACCCCATAGATGGCAGCCCACCAGGCTCCCCCATCCCTGGGATTCTCCAGGCAAGAACACTGGAGTGGGTTGTCATTTCCTTCTCCAATGCATGAAAGTGAAAAGTGAAAGTGAAGTCACTCAGTCGTGTCAGACTCCTAGTGACCTCATGGACTTCAGCCTACCAGGCTCCTCTGTCCATGGGATTCTCCAGACAAGAGTACTGGAGTGGGGTGCCATTGCCTTCTCCGGTATCTGTGTATACAATTCAGGAAAAGTGCCCCTGTTAAATACCCTTAAGAACTGAAAGTTCATTCCCAAACAACATCAAGGCACCCATCCATGAAGGAATCTTTCCACTCTTTTATGTGTCTGCTGCATGCATACTCAAGCCTTCTCCAATTTTCCCATGGTATCCATCTTCCATAATTCCTGGTTACAGGTGATTGGATTACTAAGAGAATGAGAAATTTGGGGACATACATTTCCCAAACAAAATGGAAAACTAAGCATAAATATAATAAAATGTGCTCGACCAAAATATGTCTTTCCTTTAAAAAACTGAAAATAGAACTGCCATATGACCCAGCAATCCCACTGCTGGGCATACACACCAAGGAAACCAGAATTGAAAGAGATACATGTACCCCAATGTTCATCGCAGCACTGTTTATAATAGCCAGGACATGGAAGCAACCTAGATGTCCATCAGCAGACAAATGGATAAGAAAGATGTGGTACATATATACAATGGAGTATTACTTAGCCATTAAAAAGAATACCTTTGAATCAGTTCTAATAAAGTGTATGAAACTGGGGCCTATTATACAGAGTGAAGTAAGCCAGAAAGAAAAACACCAATACAGTATACTAACACATATATATGAAATTTAGAAAGATAGTAAAAATAACCCTGTGTGTGAGACAGCAAGAGAGACACAGATGTATAGAACAGTCTTTTGGACTCTGTGGGAGAGGGTGAGGGTGAGATGATTTGGGAGAATGGCTTTGAAACATGTAAATTATCCTATGTGAAATAAATCACCAGTCCAGGTTTGATTCATGATAAAGGGTGCTCGGGGCTGGAGCACTGGGATGACCCAGAAGGATAGGATGGGGAGGGAGGTGGGAGGGGGGTTCAGGATGGGAACACATGTACACTCATGGAGGATTCATGTCAATGTATGGCAAAACCAATACAATATTGTAAAGTAAATAATAATAATAAATTAAAAAAATTAAAGATAAATGAATAAAGAGTTTAGTTTTTAGTTACCAAAATAACCACAGCATTGTAAGTCAACGATACTCCAATAAAAATTGATGTCAAACTGGAAATTATAATTATGAGGAAAAAAATGAGCTTTATTGCATTTTCTTATTCTAAGATATGATATACCAATAGATCAGAAAAGGGTATGGTGTACATAAGGTAAGAGTTAGACATAAGTAATATAATAACATTATTTTAGAAATAACTGTGAAGAAATAGAAATTACTGTTTTCAAATAATAAATGCTGGAGAGGATGTGGAGAAAAGGGAACCCTCTTACACTGTTGGTGGGAATGCAAACTAGTACAGCCACTATGGAGAACAGTGTGGAGATTCCTTAAAAAACTGGAAATAGAACTGCCTTATGATCCAGCAATCCCACTGCTGGGCATACACACTGAGGAAACCAGAAGGGAAAGAGACACATGTACCCCAATGTTCATCGCAGCACTGTTTATAATAGCCAGGACATGGAAGCAACCTAGATGTCCATCTGCAGATGAATGGATAAGAAAGCTGTGGTACATATACACAATGGAGTATTACTCAGCCATTAAAAAGAATACATTTGAATCAGTTCTAATGAGGTGAATGAAACTGGAGCCGATTATACAGAGTGAAGTAAGCCAGAAGGAAAAACACCAATGCAGTATACTAACGCATATATATGGAATTTAGAAAGATGGTAATGATAACCCTGTATACGAGACAGCAAAAGAGACACTGATGTATAGAACAGGCTTATGGACTCTGTGGGAGAGGGAGAGGGTGGGAAGATTTGGGAGAATGGTATTGAAACATGTGAAATGTCATGTATGAAACGAGATGCCAGTCCAGGTTCAATGCACGATGCTGGATGCTTGGGGCTGGTGCACTGGGACGACCCAGAGGGATGGTATGGGGAGGGAGGAGGGAGGAGGGTTCAGGATGGGGAACACATGAGAAATAAAGGAATAAAAAATTTTAAAAAAAATAAAAAGAAATAAATAAATAAAAAGAAATTACTGTTTTCATTTTTCTTTGGCTCCATACTACTATTTCTAGAAATAAGCTCTAATGGAAAATATTTTTAAAGGAGAAAAATCATTATTTACAAATGTGTCCAACATAATTATTAAGAGCTGTGGAAAATTTAGAAACAATATGGAATGTTGAACACTAGAGAAATTTATCATTGGAATACAGGCATCTCCTTAAATAATGTGTAATTTTTAACAGAGGTATTTTTAAAATTGTGCTATATCAAAGAAACTCCTTAGGCTGTAATATAAATTTTAGCAAATTTGGATGAAACTTTGAATTATTCATTTATTATGATATAATTCTAACTAATATTATTTTTCTTCTCAGTAATTTAAGTATATATCAAAAAGGAAAAAAGTTCCCAAAATATTTCTACTTCTAAATTGATAATATTGTACTTGAATCCATCTTTCTTAAATGTTATATATGCTGAAAAAGATGCACACTAATGTAGGAAAGATAAGGATGAAGGATGATAATATGATTTGTAAGATACATTGAAATCTGAGAGTCTATGATTATATGCTTTCAATTTAATCTATAAACATGTCTGACATAGGTCCAAGGCCAGGCCCCAGGCAGGTGTCAGTTCACCAATAAAGAGGCAACGATGTAAGATTTAAATCTGCCATCTAGCTCAGGTACAGTGAATGTCTTTGTTGACTTTTAAGTGGTACCTTTGGAGGAACCTTAAAATAGCCACATGTCCTGTTTGTGGGTACATCCTCTAAAGCTTCTCAGTTGTGGCTAATAGAACCTCAGAGGTATTTCACCATATTAGCAGACTTGGCCAGCAAATCAGTTGTTTCCTAAAATTACCTAAACAGCAGAGGAGAACTTTCTTTATTATGCATCTTTAATTTTGACCTCCTTCTTGAGTTTACATGAAGACAGAACACTATGAAAAGAGGGGGAAAAAAAGAAACATTAATTTCTTATGAATTCAGGTATGTGAAAACATATGAATTTATCATGATGTCTGAGTATTTAGTATTGTGTAAACTAAACATTTAGGTGGATAAATAATTGATATTTCAACTTTATTATAGTTATTTGTGGTTTAACTTACATATGAAAATCATGATTTTAACATATTGCTTTCATATACATTAAGTAGTAACTATGAGTCATTATATTAATGGCACTTCAAACAAGATGAAATTCACAGTACTTCTTAAAGTAGTTGTTTATTATGCCAGTTCTAGAATTAGATAAGCATGATAATTATGAAAGCAATTACATTATTCACCTGTACATAGAGATGGTACTGGCACCCCACTCCAGTACTCTTGCCTAGAAAATTCCATGGATGGAGGAACCTGGTAGGCTGCAGTCCATGGGGTCACGAAGAGTCGGACACGACTGAACGACTTCATTTTCACTTTTCACTTTCATGCATTGGAGAAGGAAATGACAACACACTCCAGTGTTCTTGCCTGGAGGATCCCAGGGACGGGGGAGCCTGATGAGCTGCCGTCTATGGGGTCTCACAGAGTTGGACACGACTGAAGCGACTTAGCAGCAGCAGCTGCTGCAGAGATGGTAAAATGTGCTTATTTCAGCCACTTTCATTGAATAATATTCATATGGAATTTTAAAATAACAGACAATATTATTCACAATTTATAACAAGAAAATTTAAAAAAATGGAATAAGAATGTCATTTGCTAAGGAGAAGAAGCCAGGTCACTAAGTCCTAGGCCAAGAACTGATCTTTAAGTTATTGTTTTGCAACTAAAGAAGAATGACACATACATTGCCACCAACTGTAAAGCCCATTACAATTATCTACTAAAATAAATAAATATCAATATTGAAATTATTTTATAAATAAATGTTATTCAATTCAACTCCGAAATATTCCTATATAGAACCACACTTGCACACCATGTTCAGATAGTCTGAATGAAACATTAAAACTATCTAAGGCTTCCCAGGTGGCTCAGTCATAAAGAATCTGCCTGCAATGCAGGAGCTGCAGGAGACAGCAGAGCTTTTCTATCCCTGGATAAGGAAGATGCCCTGGAGGAGGAAATGCCTATCCATTCCAGTATTCCTGCTGGGATACTCCCATGGACAGAGAAGCCTGGCAGGCTATAGTCTATGGAATCTGAACACTGAAGACAGGACTGAGTAACTGAGCACACACACAAAGAAATATAAGAGATACAAATTTTGTTGAAGTATCATTGTAAAAATGTCTTGAACTCTTCTTTCAACTCTGGAATGAAAACTAGTGTCAGATCAAAGAATTAGTGTGGACTGACAAAGTTATCATTCTCAACTTCATAAAAGATGGAAATCCATTTACAATGACTCATTGAGTGGTCATCCAATATCTATCTAATTAACTACAGTGCTGAGTAGAGAGGTTGCTTAAGAACCCCTCAGTTCAGTTCAGTCACTCAGTCATGTCTGACTCTGCTACCCCATGTACCACAGCATGCCAGGCCTCCCTGTCCATCGCCAACTCCCAGAGATTACTCAAACTCATGTCCATTGAATCGGTGATGCCATCTAACCATCTCATCCTCTGTCATCTCCTCCTCCTATCTTCAATCTTTCCCAGCACCTTTCCCCTACACCTATCCCCTACCCCTTACATTTTTCCCCTACACCTATCCCATATCCCCTACACCTTTCCCCTACACATATCTAGTCCAACTCCCCAAGCACTAGAGAAGCATACAATGGAAGGAGAATGGAGTTAGGCCTAACTCAATGAAAGCTGATCATAAAATAGTTTTTCACTCAAGAAGTTCCTGGAACTATATTGGTAAACTGTGTTTCCAGAATACAACTCCAAGGACAGAGTGGTTTAAAACATTGGAGAGACAGTAACAAAGATTCCAGACTTAAAGGATAAATCAAAGCTGATTATATGATCTTTATGGTCCTCCATCTTTTTAGTATGTTAAGAAAGTGAAATTTTAATTTAATGATGTTGTTGTGACCATTTGATATCACTTCAAATTTTTCTGCTGCTGCTGCTGCTTAGTTGCTTCAGTCGTGTCTGACTCTGTGCGACCCCATAGATGGCAGCCCACCAGGCTCCCCTGTCCCTGGGATTCTCCAGGCAAGAACACTGGAGTGGGTTGCCATTTCCTTCTCCAATGCATGTAAGTTAAAACTGAAAGTGAAGTCTCTCAGTCGTGTCTGACTCTTAGCAACCTCATGGACTGCAGCCTACCAGGCTTCTCTGTCCATGGGATTTTCCAGGCAAGAGTACTGGAGTGAGGTATCATTGCCAACAGCTTAAATACTGTACAATTAATTTTCATAATCACTGATAATTTTTCCCAAGAGAACAAAAAGCAAAATATAAATTTAACTATTAGTTATCTTCTTCTTAATTTATATTCCACTAGCAAGGCATACAGCTTTCTGAGAACCAACTGCTTCTATAGGTAGGCACACTATAGAGGTATGTAAATACTATAGAATGCCTTCCAACTTCTAGAAAACAAGAGAGATTCCGATAACATGCTCTCTTTTCTCTTAGATTCTTTGAAATGATTTAGGAAGAGTAAAATTTGAATTTAGAAGAATGATGATCTGAATACAAGCTCTGTCTCTGATAATATGTAGATTATTTAGCTCTTTTGAACTTTATTCCTCCTCATCAGTAAAATGGAATAATCATAATTATACCTACCTTGGAGAATTGCTGTTAGTGTGAGTAAGAAATATAAGAAGGGTTTTATAGTAATAAAATATGAAAAAGTAAAGATGTGATGTGAAGAATCACATGTGAAGAAGACTCACTGGAAAAGACTCATGCTGGGAAAGACTGAAGGCAGAAGAAGGGGACAACAGAGGACGAGATGGTTGGATGGCATCACTGATTTGATGGACATGAGTTTGAGTAGGCTCCAGGAGCTGGTGATGGACAGGGAAGCCTGTCATGCTGCAGTCCATAGGGTCACAGAAAATAGGACACAACTGAGTGACTGAACAATAACAATAAATAAATTAATTACACTTTCCTAATTAGACAATGTTAAAAATGGTACATCAGCGTTTCCTTTTGACTGATTTATAATATCTTACTAGTTCTCCCATTAATCAGTGAACTAAACAAAATATTTTTCTTGTATTTAATTTATATTTTGCGAACATCCTGATTTAAATTAATTCCCCCCCCCCCCGGATAATGCAATCCTGCTGTTTTTAGAGAGAAAAGCTAAGACTCATACAAGTATAGATATCCTTAACCTGTGTGGCTTATTTATTTATGTGTTTTCAACTGCCCCGGGTCTTACTTGCTGCACTCAGGCTTTCTCTAGCCATGGCAAGCAGGGGATACTCTTCTTTGCTATGTGATGGGGTTGCCTTGCTTTGGCTTCTCTTGTTGTGGAGCAGGGACATAGGCTTGTGGATTCAGTAGTTGAGCAACTGGGCTCAGTATTTGTGGCCTGCGGGCTTAGTTGCTTCAGGACATGTGGAATCCTCCCCGACCTGGGATTGAACCTGTGTCCCCTACATTGTTAGTCAAACTCTTAAGTATTAAATGTCCAGGGAAGTCTCCCTGTGTATTATTTAACTAATTTTTTTTTCTGTTTTATTTTGTCTGGGGTTTATCTGTATATGGCCTGTTTATAGGAATCTCCTTTAAAACACTGTTTAGAAGTGAAATAAAATGGTCTACTAAGTCTTTCTCACCTGTGCCCATTTTCACATTTTCGAAACTATTATAAGTTCTGAGATGATAAAGTACTAAAGAAATTAAGCCCAAGAAGATGAGGACTTTGAAAATAAAGAAGCTTTCTTTTGAGACCACAGAGAGCTCTTTACTCTTTTATTCCTGTAAAACAAAACAAAGACACATCTAGGAGACAATTCCAAAAACAATATGGCTGCAACTTATGTCAAAGCATGTTTCTTCTAGATTTTTCTCTAGGAGTATTATAGTGGCCAGTCTTAATTTAGGTCTTTAATCTACTTTAGGTGTATTTTATATATGATGTAAGGGAATGCAGTTGAAGAGGGAATCTTTTTTCCACTGTATATTCCTGTCTCCTGGGGACAAACTTGAACAGCTTAGTGAATATACTCACCCAGTACCATGCTCTGGCATTGCTGTGTGGTCAAATCATGAAATAAATAACTCCAGTTGACCACTGAGTTTGACCAAGCAGCATTTGTGAAAAGAAACATGGCATGTTGTAGCCAGAGAAGTTGACTCAACATGTAAAGAATCCTCCTGCAATTCAGGAAACATGAGACAGTCATATTTGATCCCTGGGTCAAGGAGATTCCCTAGAGGAGGAAATGGCAACCCATTCCAGTATTTTTGCCTGGAAAAGTCCATGGACAGAGGAGTCTGGAATGCTACCATCCACAGGGTCACAGAATCAGACACCCAACTGAGTACATGGCACTTCCGTCTGCTTAGACAGTCAGAGAAGCCCTGATTATTAAAGAGTGATGTAATAATGTAAGATGACCTGATGTCCTCTAGGTGCAGCGAGGAGCATTGCAAGTATCCGAACTATCCAGAAAGTTCACATTAACCACTTCACTTTTATGAATAAGAAAAAGGAAGGGGATTTTTTCTTAAAAAAAAAAAAAAAAAAAAACACCTCTGTTACTATTCTATTGTTGTGCTTTCATACAAGTGAAGTGATGTAACTGCAAATTTCAAAAAGAAAAAGCTTGTAGTGCTGAAATATACTGTTACAGATGAGACAAGACTACCACAAGTTTGACACCATCTTCTCAAGAGACAAATTGAATCATTAAGACTGCAGATAATTTTCTTATTTATAGACCTACACATGCCACAGACAACTAAGGCTATTTAAGAACATAGATGGCCATTATAAAAAAAATCTACAAGCAATAAATGCTGGATAATGTGTGAAGAAAAGGGAACCCTCTTACACACTGTTGGTGGGAATGCAAATTGACACAGCCACTATGGAGAAGAGTATGGAGATTCCATTAAAAACCAGGAACATTCCCACCAACAGTGTAAGAGGGTTCCCTTTTCTCCACACCCTCTCCAGCATTTATTGCTTGTAGACTTTTGGATCGCATCCATTCTGACTGGTGCAAAATGGTACCTCATTGTGGTTTTGATTTGCATTTCTCTGATAATGAGTGATGTTGAGCATCTTTTCATGTGTTTGTTATCCATCTGTATGCCTTCTTTGGAGAAATGTCTATTTAGTTATTTGGCCCATTTTTTGATTGGGTCGTTTATTTTTCTGGAATTGAGCTCCAGGTGTTGCATGTATATTTTTGAGATTAGTTGTTTGTCCATTGCTTCATTTGCTATTATTTTCACCCATTCTGAAGGCTGTGTTTTCACCTTGCTTATAGTTTCCTCTGTTGTGCAGAAGCTTTTAATTTTAATTAGGTCCCATTTGTTACAGCCACTATAGAGAACAGTGTGGAGATTCCTTAAAAAACTGGAAATAGAACTGCCTTATGATCCAGGAATTCCACTGCTGGGCATACACACCGAGGAAACCAGAATGGAAAGAGACATGTGTACCCAAATGTTCATCACAGCACAGTTTATAATAGCCAGGACATGGAAGCAATCTAGATGCCCATCAGCAGATGAATGGATAAGAAAGCTGTAGTACATATACACAATGGAGTATTACACAGCCATTAAAAAGAATACATTTGAATCAGTTCTAATGAGGTGGATGAAACTGGAGCCGATTATACAGAGTGAAGTAAGCCAGAAAGAAAAACATAACGCATATATATGGAATTTAGAAAGATGGCAATGATAACCCTGTATGCAAGACAGGAAAAGAGACACACATGTATAGAATAGTCTTTTGGACGCTGTGGGAGAGGGAGAGAGTGGGATGATTTGGGAGAATGGCATTGAAATATGTACATTATCATATATGAAACGAATCACCAGTCCAGGTTCAATGCATGATACTGGATGCTTGGGGCTTGTGCACTGGGATGACCCAGAGGGATGGTATGGGAAAGAGAATGGAGTGGGGTTCAGGATGGGGAACATGTGTATACCCGTGGTGGATTCATATTGATGTATGGCAAAACCAATACAATATTGTAAAGTAATTAACCTCCAATTAAAATAAATAAATTTATATTAAAAATAATAATAATAAATAAAAACTAGGAACTAAACTACCATATGACACAACAATCCCACTATTGGGCATATACCTTAAGAAAACCATAACTGAAAAAGACACATGCACTCCAGGGTTCACTGAGGCACTATGTATAATAGTTAGCACATAGAAACAATCTAGATGTCCATTGATAGATGACTGGATAAGGAAATTGTCATACATACACACAATGGAACATTGCCTAGCTTTAAAATAAATGCATTTGAGTCAGTTTCATCGAGATGGATAAACATAGAGCCTATTAAACTGAGTTAAGTAAGTCAGAAAAAGAAACTCATATATAGTATATTAAAAGATATATACGGAATCTAGAAAGATAGTACTGATGATCCTATTTGCAAAGCAGCAAAAGAGACACAGACATAAACAACAGACTTGTGATTACAGTGGCAGAAGGGGAGGGCAGGAAGATTTAAAAGAGTAGCACAAAAAAGTACACATTACCATATGTAAAATGGATAGACAGTGGGAGTTTGCTGTATGACCCAGGGAACCCAAAGCCAACGCTCTGTGCCAACCTAGAGGGGTGGGATTGGGACTGAAGTGGGAGGGGGGTTCAGGAAGGAGGGATTCATGTTGTTGTATGGCAAAAAATATCACAATATTATAGACTAATTACTCTTTAATTAAAAATAAAATTCTAAAAAAATAGAGCAAATGAGTAATTCTAAAATTTCTGGCCTATTTTTAGTGGCAAGGAAACAATTAGATTTTGAATTTTTCCTTCTTCATTTTCTTGGTGCCTCACTTTTGACTTTTGTTAAATTCATAGGGGAAAAAAAATCAGCTGCAATTCCTTCACTCAACTGCTCCTTCTCAATGGATCTATTGAAAAAATGTCTATCCCTTATTTGCTTTACTACAGGCTATGGAAAAATAGAAGATCTGAGTCAATGTTCTGTGAAGAAAAAACTGATTTCTCCCAAGTAACATGTATGCAGAATTTAGTAAAGTAAATGGAAGACACTGGAGTAAAACATACTCTAAAATCATGAAACTAGAAGATTATAGTTCTTTCCTTTGCCTAATCTGAAGCTATGAACATGAACATTGAAGACTCTAGAAAGTATATTAAAACTTATCAAAATATCTAAAATGTGCCAATGTTAAATAATCAACAAATAGTTTCTGGGCTTTTTTTTTTTTTTTTCTGTCAATGATCCTCAGAACCTTTACTCTCACAATTTACAACAGGTACAATTCTACCTATGTATATAAATAATCACTTTCTTGGCATCGTGACAAGCCTAAATTACTCCCCTCTTCAACAAACTCCTTATGGAATTTTTCACCTCTATGTTTCTCACTGTATAAATGATAGGATTAAACATAGGAGTAAGGATTGCAAAGAACACAGTCACCCACTTGTCTGCAGGGTAAACAGCCACAGGACGTGTGTAAGTGAATATACAAGGGACAAAAGACATTACCACTACTGTGAAGTGGGCACCACATGTAGAGAGGGCTTTGCGTCGTCCTTCAGAGCCATGGGATTTCAGGGAGCTCAAGATGACTATGTAGGAGATGAGGAGCATGGAAAAAATAAGCAAACACATCCCCCCCGTGTTAGCTGACACCACCACTCCAAGTCTATAGGTGTCACTGCAGGCAAGTTCCAACAGTGAGAAGAAATCACACATGAAGTGATCAATGACATTGGGACCACAGAAGATCAAGTCCATGGTGAAAAGAATTTGCACAGTAGCATGCAGGATCCCCCCAGTCCAGACCACCACCACCAGGAACTGGCAGAGCCCCTGTCGCATGATGGCCGTGTAGTGCAGAGGCTTGCAGATGGCCACGTAGCGGTCATAGGCCATGACAATGAGGATAGTGACCTCTGATCCTGCCAGGAAATGTTCCATAAAGAGCTGAGTCAGGCAGGCACTCCAGGAGATGGTTGTCCTCTGGTACAGCAGATCAATGATCAATTTAGGCGTGGTGACAGAGGTCAAGAAGGCATCTAGGAAGGACAAGTGAGTGAGGAAGAAGTACATGGGGGCAGAAAGTGTTGGGCTGAAGGAGATGGTGATGACAATGAGCAGGTTGGCCAGCACCGTGAATAAGAAAATGGGCAAAAAGACAATGAAGAGTATTTTCTGCAAGTGTGGATTCTGTGTGAGTCCCAGGAGAACAAATTTGGTCACGTTGTGAGGAGGCATAGGATCCATTTAGGAGCTGATGCATTCCTGGGGCCTGAATTATCTACAAAATAATAATAAATGATAGATTTTAATCATGAGAGAATTATAGTCTGCATTTCTTAGAGCGAAGACCAAGCAGTCCCCGTGACTCCAGAGCATGTCTTTGGCCTCTTACTTCCTTGGTGATGCATGTCATTTCTTCAGACATCTAGTGCCTGCCCCCTGTAGGACAACATTTGATGTGTAATTTACAGAAAACACTAAGATATTTACATAAGATCTGGATTCTCCTCCATTGTCCAACTCCATATGACTCAGCTGAATTATCTCTGTGTCCCATGTTTCCATGCCCTCGTCTTTGTCTTATTGTTGTTCACTAACTCACATATGGTTCTTTGCTACCCCCATGGACTGTAGCACACCAGGCTCCATGGGATTTCCCAGGCAGGACTACTGGAGTGGGTTGCCATTTCCTTCTGTTGGCTCCTCTGTGTCTGTGAGGTTGCAAATTGTCATTCTCAGATGCATCTTGTAAGGTAAGAAGTGCTACTCACTGGTAAGTTATTCCCTTCACCATGAAAATTTTCATCTGAACCCTAGCTCTTACTGAGGAAAGAAAGACGTGGTCAATAAATATTTATCATAAGTAGACAGTTTAGGGAATATGCATATGCCACTAATGACCAGCTCTACCTGGTACCAAGCTGGAATACATAAGCTACATGCCTTCTCGCGCTCTCTCCCATCTTCCCATAAGAAATTGAATACAGACTATTGCATAAATAATAGAGTGAGAAATTTGGAGTTATAAATTTCCCAAAGAAAAGCAGAAACATAAATTCAGTAAAGTATAATTAGCAAATACACTTTCCCTTCAAAGATAAATGGATAAAAATCTTTATTTTTAATTGTCCACGATGAACACAACAGGAACTTTCCTGGTGTTCTAGTGGTTAAGACTGAGGCTTCCAGTGCAGGGGTGCTGATTCACTCCCTCATTGGGGAGGTCATATCCCCATACTTCATGGCCAAAAGTCCAAAATGAAGAATAACAGAAGTGATATTGTAACAAATTCAATAAAAGCTTTAAAAAGTCCCCACTTCAAAAAATCTTTAAAGAATAAACACAACGTTGTAAATCAACCATTAACCACTAATTCCAAAACTTAAAATTATAAGGAAACAAATGATAAGAGCTTCATTGTAATTTCTTATTCTAATATAGGATCCCTCAACAGAACAGAAAAGGGTATAGTGTACAAAGACTAAGAGTTAGATATAATTAATATAATAAAACTTTTAGAAGTATCTCTGAATAAATAATTTGAGTTTTCAGTTTTCTTTAGTGACACTTCTTCTTCAGTGTTTCTTCCTCAAACACTCTTTTGAGGAATAAGACCTAGTGGAAATATTTTCAAAGTAGAAAACTTATTCTTTACCAATATGCTCAACACAATTATTAATAACTGTGGAAAATTTAAAACCATATAGAATGCTCAACACTGGAGAAATGGTTAATTGAAATATAGTGCATGTCTGAACAATGTACTTTTTAGCAGAGATATTTTAAAAAATTGTTCAGCATCACCAGAATAGCCATCATTTGTAACACAAAGTGGAGAAAATTTTGGATGAAAATTTGAATTGTTTATTCTAAGTTAATCTAATTAATTTTATTATTTTCTTACTAATTTAAATATATAGCAATTAAAAAAAAACTCTACTTCTAAATTAGTAGTATTGTACTTGAAATCTATCTTCCTTGATGGTCTGTATGCTGAAAACTCATTTTAGTGTTAAATAGTTGAATGTGAGAGGTGATAATATGTTACAACATCCATTTCTACCTGAGAGTCTATGATAAACAGTGTATGATTTCTTGGGGGAAAAAAAAAAAATCTCACCTATGAACGGGTCTGATGTAGGTCTATATTAGGTCCTAAAGAAGCTGTTCATCAAGAAAGAAGCAAATGCAAGATTTTAAAATGCCAATTGGCTCAGCTATGATAAGTGTCTTTGTTGGCTTATAAAATGGTTCCTTTGCATGAACTTTAAAAGTAGAAACATGTATTCTATTTGTGGACAAATTTGTAAAGTTTCCTTCTTGGCTGTAGTTAATGGGATCTCAAGGGTATTTCATCATCATTAGCGGGTCTTGCCAATAATGCAATTGTTTCCTGAAATTAACTGAACAGCAGAGAAGAACTTTTAGAGCATTCACTTTTAATTTCAAATTCCTCCCTAAGTTTGCATGAAAGCAAAATCCAATGACAGGAGGAAAATAAACAACAACAAAAAATAGTTGACCACTTATGAATTTAAGTGGGTTTATTATGGGCTAATTATGGAGTCTGAATATTTAGTACTGTGTAAATTAAACCTATGTGGGTAACTAATAGATATTTAAATTTTATTAAAATTATTTGCATTCTAATCTACTCTTTACTCAAATCAGAATTTTAACATATTGTTTTCAAATATATGTCCTAAGTCGCTTTGGTCATGTCCCACTCTTTACGTCTCTGTGGACCGTAGCCCACTAGGCTCCTCTATCCATGGAATTCTCCAGGGAAGAATAGTGGAATGGGTTGCCATATTCGCCTCCAGGAGATCTCCCTACCCCAGGAATCAAACCCATCTCTTACATGTCTTGCTTTGGCAGGTTAGTTCTTTACCACTAGCACCACTTCACAAGCCCTTTTAAATATATGTTAAGTGATAATTATTGATGAAATTATAATATTGGCACTTCACACCATGTGAAATTTACAGTACTTCTTCAAAGTAGCTTTTGTGCCAATTCTGGAATGAGGTTAACATGATAATGATGGAAATAAATAGATTATTTAGCTATACTTAGAGATGTGAAAACATATTACAGTCATTTGAATTTCATTGTATAATATCCGTATAGAATAGAAATAAAACATTCACAACTTATAGCAAGTAAATGTAAGACAGGGAATGAGAATGTCATTTGCCAGATGTAAATAAGAAGCTAGGACAATAAATACTGGACCAGGATCCGTATGTTAAATTACAGAATTACAGCTAAAGTGACATGAAACATTTATGCTGCTACAAACTGTAAGATCTATAAAAATTATTTACTGAGAGAAATAAATCCCAATATTTGAAATTATTTTGTAAAAATGATTCAATTAGTCTCAGAAATGCTCCTATATAAATCATACTCACCACATAATGTTCAGATATACTCTCAATGATAAGAATAAAAATAACTTGTACTTACCTCTAGATTGACTCCAGAGAATATGATCATTGTGAGCGGCATGCGTCATGAAAGAAAAGCTATTAAGAAAAACGAAATCATGTGGTCAAACCTAGCTTAACTAGAAACTCCAATATTGTTGTTGTTCAGTTGCTCAGTTGTGTCCAACTCTTTGTGGTGGCTGCAGCACATCAGCCTTCCCTGTCCTTCACTATCTCCCTGAGTTTGCTCAAACTCATTTCCGGTGAGTCAATGATGCCATCCAACCATCTCATCTTCAATTGCTCGCCCACAACCTTTCCCACTATGAGGGTCTTTTGCATTGCTTTGACTCGTCGCATCAATTGGCCTAACTACTGGAGCTTCAGCTTTAGTATCAGTCCTTCCAATGAATATTCAGGGTTGATTTCCTTTAGGATTGATTGGTTTGATCTCCTTGCTGTCCAAGGGACTCTAAGAGTCTTCTCCAGCACCACAGCCTGAAAGCATCAGTTCTTTGGCTCCCAGCCTTCTTTATGATCCAATTCTCACATCATAGCTTTGACTAGACTGGTCTTTGTTGGCAAAGTATTGTCTCTTCTTTTTAATACACTGTCTAGGTTTGTCACAGATTTTTTCCCCCCCACAAGGAGCAAGAATCTTAATTTCATGGCTGTATTCACCATCTGCAGTGATTTTAGAGCCCAAGGAAATAGTCTGTCACTATTTATGTTTTTTTATGATCTATTTGCCATCAAGTGCTGGGGCCAGATGCCATGATCTTCAATTTTAGAGTGCTATAATGCTATTTGTGGTGGGAAATGCCAAAGACAGTCTGAAAGAGGATTTTAAACTATATAAAGAACTATAGGATATATGGATTTTGCAAAAGTGTTTTCACAAAAAAATGTCTAGCACTCTTCTATCAACTCTGAAATGAAAACCAGAATCAAATCAGATAATTAGTATATACTGACATGGTTATTATTCTCAACCTCATAAAAGATTGAAGTCCATTCACGATGGCCTATTGAGTAGTCATCCAGCTTCTACTTAAAAATCTACAGTGTTGGGTAGATAGATTGCTTTAGAACCTATACGCCTGCCTCACCCAATTCCCAAATGCTAGACTAGCATTAAAGGGAAAGAGTGGAGCTAGGCCTAAATCAATGAAGGCTGTGCATGAAAATAAGTTTTCAAAAGAGGAGTTCCTGGAACTATACCATGAAAGTCTGTTTCCAGAATACAAATCCAAGGACAAAGTGGTTTGGATCATACAGATACAGCAATACAGATTCTCAAACTCAGGGGTGAGAGAATCAATTCCTTGGCAGGTTGATAAGAAGTCTGGGGTCCCTGAGGAGGAGAAAAGGGCCTGGGACTCTCAAAGAGGAGATAGGGGTCTGGAATTCTCAAGGAAGAGGAAAGGACAAACTTTTTTATCTTTTTCTTTTTTCCCTACATTCCTTAGTAAGGATTATATGTAACAGCAAAGTGTCCTTCTTGAGGATGATTTCTCCTTCCTTCTGGCTAATCCTGTTATCTTAAAATATAAATTGTGGGAGTGGTTATGGTAAGATCTTTACAACCTTGAGACATTATTTTTATTTATTGTAATAATTAATTTAAAAACTGTATAACTCTCTTGCTTAGACTACTGAGGGGGGCACACTCCATCTCCCTTCTGATGTCTATGTCAGAAGGTTTCTCTGTCCTTTTTCACTTTAATAAATTCTGCTACATAAATGCTCTTGAGTGATGAAGCCTGGTCCCTGGTCCCGAAGATAAATCTTCTTTGGAGATCACAAATCTAACAAATTTCACCATAAGCTATCATCTTGGGGGCTCATCCAGGATCTTCAGGACAAGGTAAGAACAATCAGAGCTCTAGCCTGTCTGCTTTCTCAGTATACATGTTTCCTGCTTTACTTACTAACTCTATGGTGTGCCTATGTGAATGAATGACACACCCTGAAGAATTGATGAACCCTGCTTTGTGGCTTCACAGTGCCTTGTAATGACTGAAGGCAGCCCTCCAAAGGAGAGCCTTGTCAAGGGTTTATACTGATCTGCCAATGCCAAGAGACACCCAATGTCCCTCCCAGGGGAGCGGCCAGAGATGGGCAAAGCATGTGGACCGAACTTCCCTTTCTCAGTCACCTTTTCCTGGTCTCTTTTACCATTTCATAATTGCATGGGAAATTACAACTACTAACCTAATCTATCAGATTATTGACTTCTCAAGGGAATTGTGATCCATACTGTTACTACGTATTGTTACTTAGACCACAAGTATGGAAGCCTAGCCTTGCTAGGAGCCGAAATTTACAGGAACATGTTTGGGAGTGAGGCAGAGCTCTAGCTCCAGGAACGTCTCTCAGGGTAGAGGGCAGTCTCTTTTGTCTGCCCACCTCAGGGGCCAGCCACCTGAAAGTGAGTCTTTGTCATGGCTGTGCCACCGATCTTTGTGGATAGAGGCACTGCTGGTGACCGTGAGGTTTTTGAGGACACAGACCAGGAATTTCAGGATCTGGTCAGATTGGAAGTGCAAGGGGCTTCTTCCTTTGGCATCACTAGTTCTTAGTGGACCAGAGGAGGCTCTCTGGTGGCTTTTGTCTCAACTCCTTAGATATTCCTTTTGTGGAATCCGTGGGAATGAACCAGAAGGATTGGCCCCAGTAGCTTGAGGACAAAAATTGCTTTTTCCTCACTGGCCAACCCTCCACCACCTTTTTTGCTATGCTGGTGTGGTGACACTCACAAGGGAATCTTCATTGTCTTTCAGCCCTTCATGACTCACTGCTTCTACTGTGGTCAGGACTGTATTCAGAAATGTGCATAAGGATATGAAAGATGGATGCTCCCCCTAGTAGTCCTAGCTTGGGAAAGATTCTGGAAAGCTACACTGTTAACACTCTGGGTGGCAGCAGAAAAAAGAGCAAATCAAACAAAGGTCTTGGTGATAAGGAACTGAAAATCAATCTGGGATGCCATCAGGTCTACCTCTGGTGCATTCTACCCTGCCTCAGTGGTAGAACTGGGAGGGATGAGTAAGATGCCTGCATTGGTAGGGGACGGGCTAAGTCTGACAGGGAAGGAAGGATTCAGTGGAAAGTCTGTCTACACCCCTGTCTAGGGTAGGGGAGGATGCTTCTGGTGTAAAAAAGCCATGGCTGTGGATGCCACTTTTTTCTCTCTTACAGATGGGAGCTATCAGTTCCAGAAACACTTCATTACAATGCATTTACAAAACTGGGACAAGTTTGATCCGCAGAATTTTTTTAAAAAGACATGCTTGATCTTATTCTGTGATACTGAATGGCCACAGTATCCTTTGGAAGATGGGGGACACTGGCCTGTTGAAGGGCTTTTTAATTATGATACTGTTTTACAACTAGACCAGTTATGTAGAAAACAAGAAAAATGGGTAGAAGTGACATACATGTTGCTCTTTATCTCTCTGTGAGACATGCCAGACTTATGTCCTAAGGGTGAAAATTTGTGTCTGAAACCTTCAGCTCCCTCCAGTCCTCTTACTTTGTCCTTGTATCTGGGGTTCCAAACTGAACAGGCTGAGAATCAGAGGGCACCCTTTTAGGACAGGTTGCCTCAGTCTCATTAGACTATTTAGAGGACATGTCTTGGGACAGACGCTGACCCCCTGACTCAAAAACTTGAGATTTTGGGTAAGCTACTAATTTTGGAGATAAATGGCTTTAATGTGAGATAAGGGAAATAGGGAACATGAAATAGCCCCCCTACCTTCTGGGAGCCAAGTGGTTCACATAACAGCCACTTTGTCAGATGTATTCTTGAAAGACTCAAGCAAGTGCACACAAACACTTTAAACTATGCTAAGTTGGCTGACATAGAACAGGGAGAGAAAGAAACTCCTGGTAAACTCCTAGACTATGGCAAGCTCTCTGCAAGATTACTGATGTTGATCCTGAAAGTTCAGAGGGAGAAATAATCTTAAAAGATAGATTTCTCACTCAATTAGCTCCAGATATTTGCTATTAGTTACTAAAACAAGTGTTTGGAACAAATCAGTCTTTAGAAAAATTGTTGCAGTTGGTTCAGACCCTATATTATTGTAGAGAATATGAGGAGAAAAATAAGAGCAAAAAAGAAATGGACAAAAGACTGAAGCCCCAGCATGGCTGTTAGACCTGGTCTGAAACAGCCTGAGAAAAATGCCCAGAGGGATGCAGGTTAAAAGGGATGAGTTTGTTATTACTGTGGAAAGGAGGGGCATCTCAAGCAGGATCACCCTCAGGCATGTAAGCTGCCACCGGCTCCATGTCCGGTCTGCAAAGGACCACACTGGAGGAGAGACTGGCCTCTGTGGTGTAGGCCCCAGAGGTCAGGCTTTCGAGACAATCAGAACCAAACGTGCCCAGGGGTCCCCACAAAAGCTCTCGTCCTAATTACACCTGAGGAAACCTGGTTATTAATAACTGTAAAGGGTCAATCATTTGATTTCTTTTGGACACTGGGGGAAATTTCTCTGTGCTCACTGAAACCTGTGGTCTGCTTTCCTCCCAATCCACTACTGTAATGGGGCTGTCTTCACGAGCCAAATGATATTATTTCAGTCATCCTTTAAGCTGCAACTAGGGCTCTGTGCTACTTTCGAAAGTTTCTAATCATGCCAGAGTCTCCATTACCCCTTCTGGGGATATACTGAGCAAGGTCCAGGCCTCCGTTCTCATGAATATGGAACCTGCTATTTTAATTGAATAAAATGTAAACCCTAAAGTGTGAGCTGATGGAAAAATTGGGTCGAGCACAAAACACTGTTTCTGTCGTTATCAAGCTCAATGACCTTCACCTATTTTCACATCAAAAGCAACACCCACTAAATCCCAAGGTTAAGGAAGGGTTAAAACCCATTATGACCAACCTAGATAGCATATTCAAAAGCAGAGACATTACTTTGCCAACAAAGGTCCATCTAGTCAAGGCTATAGTTTTTCTAGTGGTCATGTATGGATGTGAGAGTTGGACTGTGAAGAAAGCTGAGCACCGAAGAATTGATGCTTTTGAACTGTGGTGTTGGAGAAGACTCCTGAGAGTCCCTTGGACTGCAAGGAGATCCAACCAGTCCATTCTAAAGGATATCAGTCCTGGGTGTTCATTGGAAGGACTGATGCTAAAGCTGAAACTCCAATACTTTGGCCACCTCATGTGAAGAGTTGACTTATTGGAAAAGATTCTGATGCTGGGAGGGATTGGGTGCAGGAGGAGAAGGGGATGACAGAGGATGAAATGGCTGGATGGCATCACCAACTCGATGGACGTGAGTCTGAGTGAACTCCGGACTTGGTGATGGACAAGGAGGCCTGGCATGCTGCAATTTGTGGGGTTGCAAAGAGTCAGACATGACTGAGTGGCTGAACTGAACTGAACTGAAAACCCATCATTGAGAATTTAAAGGAGCAGGGGACATTAATTTCCTGTACTGGTCCATGCAACACTCCTATTTTGGGTGTAAAAAATGTCAAGTGATAAATGGAGACTTGTTCTAGATATATAAATAATGTATATCCAATCCTTATACTTTATTGTCTGAAATTCCTAAATGAGCCAAATATGACTTTAAGACAATTGCGAAGGTTCTTGGGCATTACAGGCTACTGCTACATTTGGATCCTGGGTTATTAAGAACTTGTCTGTCCTTTATAAAAACTTATAACTGAAACTCAGTAGGCCCAAACTGGCAATCTGGTTTGGTCCCCAGAGACTCAAAATAATTTTAAGTCTTTTAAAACTGCTCTCTTGCAGGCTCCAACTTAGAGTTTGCAGAAAGGTTTAGAGTTCAGTTGTTACTGAAAAAAGGTCTAAGGGAGGAGAGTAAAAAGTTGGCTTAAAGCTCAACATTCAGAAAACTAAGATCATGGCATATTGGAGAAGACTCTTGAGAGTCCCTTGGACTGCAAGGAGATCCAACCAGTCCATCCTAAAGGAGATCAATCCTGAATATCCATTAGAAAGACTGATGCTGAAGCTGAAACTCCAGTACTTTGGTCACCTGATGCGAAGAGCTGACTCTTTTGAAAAGACCATGATGCTGGGAAAGATTGACAGCAGGAGAAGGGGACGACAGAGGATGAGATGGTTGGATGGCATCAACAACTCAATGGGCATGAGTTTGTGTAAAGTCTGTTATTCGGCAATGGACAGGGAGACCTGGTGTGCTGCCATCCATTGGGACACAAAGAGTCAGACATGACTGAGTGACTGAACTGAACTGAACTGAATTGCTCCATTGTTTTGCTAATGCCTAAAGCTCATAAGTTTACTAATGGGCAAAATCTTACTGTACTGACTTCTCATGATGTAAATGGAATCTTAAATGACAATGGCTCCATCTTTAAAACTACTGTAAATCAAGTGGTGTTTAAAGCTCTAGGAATAGAATATCACTTACACTGTTCCTGGAGACCCCAATCTGCAGCAAAAGTTGAAAAGGCTAATGACATTATTAAGAAACATCTGTGTAAATTAACTCAGGAGATACAAGACAGATGGTTTAAAGTTTTACCCATAGCTTTAATGAGGGCTTGAACTGTCCCTAGGAAGAAGGGACTGTCTCTACTGCAGACCATTTTTGCACGCAGATATTATCATAGATCCTAAAACCTTATAATTAACTATTTAACTCAGCTTTCAGCTTTTCAACCTCCTCATCAATTGAAGGCTTCCCATGGTGGGTTTCTCCACTTCAAGGAAAGGACTTTCTTCAGCTCTGTGAATACCTTCACCAGCAACAATCATACGTGACACTTCTTGATCTGATGACGTTTAACAATTCTAACATGGACTGGTGTAACTATGGACATAAAGTAACTTTTAATTTTGATTATGTGCTATAAACTTTGTTTAGTGAATATTTTGCCTGACATCTGTAACTGTGTAAAATGGGTTTGTTTCTAACCGTTTGAAAGCTTTTAAGTTACAAATGGTTGTCCAGGCACCTATGAGTACCACAGCCTCCTCCAACTATTAGTTGGGGTCCCTGGATCAGGGACCCTCAATATGAGGGTTCAGAGAATAAGTTGCCTCAACAATTTAGGGATGACACCCTACAACAGGAGGAAGTAGTTGTAGAATGAAAATGATGCCCCTTTCCCTTGGCAATATAATTCTCCTAAAAGAAAGGGGGGAATGAGAGAGTAAATACCTAGGCTGGTTGATAAGAAGTCCAGGGTCCCTGAGGAGGAGAAAGGGATCTGGGGCTCTGAGGGGAGACAGAGGTCTGGAATTTTCAAGGAGGAGGAAAGGACAAATTGTTTCACCCCTACATTCCTTAGTAAGGTTTATATAACAACAATGTATCCTGCTTGATAACAGTTTCTCCTTCCTGAAAAATTTCTGGCTAATCCTATTATCTTCAAATGTAAATTATGGGAGTGGGTCTAATAAGATCTTTGCAACCTTGAGATACCACGGGCAGCTGCGATGGCACATAGCACTGCAGAGAGGAGCTACCCCACGTCCGAGATCAGGGACACAAGCCGGGAGGACCCCATGCCCGAGGGGCAGCGGCCAAGAGGAGTTACCCCACTTCCAAGGTCAGGGGCAGCTGCCAAGAGTGCCAGGCCGTGACAGCACAGGAGCAGCCAAGAGGATCTACCCCACATCCGAGGCCAGGGGCAGCAGCCGGGAGGAGCAATCCCACGTCCAAGGATCAGTAGCTGGGCAGGTGCAGGAGGGCCTAGAGGATCTATTCCATGTTCAGGGTCAGAAGGGGTGGGGGTGAGGATATACCTCTCATCCAAGGTAGGGAGCAGTGGCTGCACTTTGCTGGAGCAGCTGTGAAGAGATACCCCACGTCCAAGGTAAGAGAAACCCAAGTAAGATGGTAGGTGCTGCAAGAGGGCATCAGAGGGCAGACACACTGAAACCATAATCACAGAAAACGAGTCCATCTAATCACACTAGGACCACAGCCTTGTCTAACTCAATGAAATTAAGCCATGCCTATGGGGCCACCCAAGACAGGAGGATCATGGTGGAGAGGTCTGACTGAATGTGGTGCACTGGAGAAGAGAATGGCAAACCACTTCAGTATTCTTGCCTTGAGAACCCCACGAAAAGTATGAAAAGGCAAAATGATAGGATATTGAAAGAGGAACTCCTCAGGTCAGTAGATGCCCAATATGCTACTGGAGATCAATGGAGAAATAACTCCAGAAAGAATGAAGGGATGGAGCCAAAGCAAAAACAATACCTAGTTGTGGATGTGACTGGTGACAAAAGCAAGGTCTGATGCTGTAAAGAGCAATATTTCATAGCAACCTGGAATGTCAGGTCCATGAATCAAGGCAAATTGGAAGTGGTCAAACAGGAGATAGCAAGAGTGAACATTGACATTCTTGGAATCAGCGAACTAAAATGGATGGGAATGGGTGAATTTAACTCAGACGACCATTATATCTACTACTGCGGGCAGGAATCCCTCAGAAGAAATGGAGTAGCCATGATGGTCAACAAAAGAGCTTGAAATGCAGTACTTGGATGCAATCTCAAAAATGACAGAATGATCTCTGTTCGTTTCCAAGTCAAACCATTCAATATCACAGTAATCCAAGCCTATGCCCCAAGCAGTAACACTGAAGAAGCTGAAGTTGAATGGCTCTATGAAGACCTACAAGACCTTTTAGAACTAACACCCAAAAAAGATGTCATTTTCATTATAGGGGACTGGAATGCAAAAGTAGCAAGTCATAAAACACCTGGAGTAACAGGCAAATTTGGCCTTGGAATACGGAATGAAGCAGGGCAAAGACTAATAGAGTTTTGTCAAGAAAATGCACTGGTCATAGCAAACACCCTCTTCCAACAACACAAGAGAAGACTCTACACATGGACATCACCAGATGGTCAACACCAGAATCAGATTGATTATATTCTTTGCAGCCAAAAAGGAGAAGCTCTATGCAGTCAACAAAAACAAGACCAGGAGCTGACTGTAACTCAGATCAAGAACTCCTTATTGCCAAATTCAGACTTAAATTGAAAAAACTAGGTAAAACCACTAGACATTCAGGAATGACCTAAATCAAATCCCTTATGATTATACAGTGGAAGTGAGAAATAGACTTAACGGACTATATCTGATAGATAAAGTGCCTGATGAACTATGGACTGAGGTTCGTGACATTGTACAGAAGACAAGGATCAAGACCATTCCCATAGAAAAGTAATGCAAAAAAGCAGAATGGCTGTCTGAGGAGGCCTTACAAATAGCTGTTGAAAAGAAGAGAAGCGAAAATCAAAGGAGAAAAGGAAAGGTATAAGCAACTGAATGCAGAGTTCCAAAGAATAGCAAGAAGATATAAGAAAGACTTCCTCAGCGATCAATGCAAAGAAATAGAGGAAAACAACAGAATGAGAAAGACTAGAGATCTCTTCAAGAAAATTATAGATACCAAGGAAATATTTCATGCAAAGAAGGGCTCTATAAAGGACGGAAATGGTATGGATCTAACAGAAGCAGAAGACAGTAAGAAGAGGTGGCAAGAATACACAAAAGAACTGTACAAAAAAATATCTGCATGACAAAGATAATCACGATGGTGTGATCACTGACCTAGACCCAGACATCCTGGAATGTGAAGTCAAGTGGGCCTTAGAAAGCATCACTCTGAACAAAGCGAGTGGAGGTGATGGAACTCCAGATGAGCTATTTCAAATCCTGAAAGATGATGCTGTGAAAGTGCTGCTCTCAATATGACAGCAAATTTGGAAAACTCAGCAGTGGCCACAGGACTGGGAAAGGTCAGTTTTCACTCCAATCCCAAAGAAAGGCAATACCAAGAATGCTCACACTACCTTGCAATTGCACTCATCTCACACACTAATAAAGTAATGCTCAAAATTCTCCAGGCCAGGCTTCAGCAATACATGAACCATGAACTTCCAGATGTTCTAGCTGATTTTAGAAAAGGCAGAGAAACCAGAGATCAAATTGCCAACATCCGCTGGATCATGGAAAAAGCAAGAGAGTTCCAGAAAAACATCTATTTCTGCTTTATTGACTCAGCCAAAGCCTTGACTGTGTGGATCACAATAAACTGTGGAAAATTCTGAAAGAAATGGCAGTACCAGACCACCTGACCTGCCTCTTGAGAAACTTGTATGCAGGTCAGGAAGCAATAGGTACAACTGGACATGAAACAACAGACTGGTTCCAAATAGGAAAAGGAGTATGTCAAGCCTGTATATTGTCACCCTGCTTATGTAACTTATATGCAGAGTACATCATGAGAAACGTTGGGCTGGAAGAAGCACAAGCTGAAATCTAGATTGCAGGAAGAAATATCAAGAACATCAGATGTGCAGATGACACCACCCTTACGGAAGAAAGTGAAGAGGAAGTAAAACATCTCTTGATGAAAGTGAAAGAGGAGAGCAAAAAGGTTGGCTTAAAGCTCAACATTCAGAAAATGAAGATCATGGCATCTGGTCCCATCACTTCTTGTGAAATAGATGGGAAAACAGTGGAAACAGTGTCAGACTTTATTTTTTTGGCTCCAAAATCACTGCAGATGGTGATTGCAGCCATCAAATTAAAAGACTCTTACTCCTTGGAATAAAAGTTATGACCAACCTAGATAGCATATTGAAAAGTAGAGACCTTATTTTGCCAACAAATATCCGTCTAGTGAAGGCTATGGTTTTTCCAGTGATCATGTATGGATGTGAGAGTTGGACTCTAAAGAAAGCTGCACACCAAAGAATTGATGCTTTTGAACTATGGTGTTGGAGAAGACTCTTGAGAGTTCCATGGACTGCAAGGAGATCCAACCAGTCCATTCTGAAGGAGATCAGCCCTGGGATTTCTTTGGAAGGAATGATGCTAAAGCTGAAACTCCAGTACTTTGGCCACCTCATGTGAAGAGTTGACTTATTGGAAAAGACTCTGATGCTGGGAGGGGTTGGGGACAGGAGGAGAATGGGACGACAGAGGATCATGAGATGGCTGGATGGCATCACTGACTTGATGGACATGAGTCTGAGTGAACTCTAGGAGTTGGTGATGGACAGGGAGGCCTGTTGTGCTGCGATTCATGCGGTTGCAAAGAATCAGTCACGACTGAGCGACTGAACTGAACTGCATAACTATTTTAAAAAGTATATAACTCCCTTGCTTAGGCTAGCAAAGGGTCATTCTCCATATCCCTTCTGATGTCTGTGTCAGAAGGTTTCTTTGTCCTTTTTCACTTTAATAAACTCTGCTACATAAAAGCTCTTCAGTGATCAAGGCTTGTCCCTTGTCCCGAAGCTAAATCTTCTTCTTCAGAGATCATGAATACAATGCCATTTACCCTAAGCTATCAAGGGTAAACTAGAATTAAAGCAGGAGTAATTATATATGAAGCATATTGCAACTGATCAGAAACTAGCTGACATGTGGTTTAACCTTTGATAGATTCAGGGACTAATTTCACAAAAACCAAGTACCTGTCAAAGTTTTCTTATAGAAGTTTCATGTATTTCAATAAGTAGAGAAACATATCCTCCATGTAACAAAGACTCAAAAGTGTAGTCCATATTGTTTTAGCCCAATCCAAGGACTTTCACCCCAAAAGGACATCTCTTATGCTGTTTATCAGAAAAGCAAAAGTTTTGTGAGGTGGACTATGGTCTCATAAGTCTTTAATGTTACTATTAATTGAAGTAGAAGCAAATGCAACAATATTTATGGCAACAAACACATTGACTTGGGCAGAATCAGAGAACTTTGAAACACTTTGCAATTTACCTAGGTAAGCCACTTGTAGAAATAAGGAAAACTGTTTACAGTTACAGAAGATACTGGCATGATGTGAAAGAAGACTAATGTCCCGTGTTGCTGAAGCTAGTGCTCTTTTTCCCCATCACAATTTTATAAGCACAATATGCTTGCCAATATTGCTACGTCAATATGTCCATTGATTTATTCATTGAAATATACTGTACTGATGGAATGGGAGACTGGATTTTTCTGACAAGGAGGAGACTATAAACCCATCCATTAAATATACATATGTTCATATTTCGGTAGCAGACTTTGTTTTAGATAAAGAGGAAAAATTAGTTCCAAGAAAATCTTTAAAGTTAGGCAAATCCTTGGTCCAATGCAGAGTAATTATTTCTTGTTTTAGATTTTTAAAAATCTATATAATCCTTATAAATAATCTCCTAGAGCAATTTTCAAAGTGGATCTAGATTCAAGGAACTAAGTGTAAAGCCTATGTCTACTAGTGAAATTGCCTTACAAGTACATTTTATAGTGTACTTTTGAAAAAAAAAAAAACCTGCAGCTAATTGCTAATAATTGTTAACCTAATGAAGTGTCATATCTTATGGCATAAAATAAAAAAAAAATTTTTTTGTGAATCAAACCATAATCAAATCAAATACCATGCCCAAGTGATTTTGTGTATCGTAAAGATCACAGGATGTGAAATAAGAGTATTTGGGACAAAGCTGACTTACATGTTCAAGGACTGAATTATTAAATCTTTTTGATTCTCTATTTTTTTATGTAAAATAAAGACAAAAAACTTTAATTTTATAATATTATTCTGACCGTCTAAAAGTGAAAGTCGCTCAGTCATGTCCGATTTTTAGTGACCCCCATGGACGATACAGTCCATGGAATTCTCCAGGCCAGAATACTGGAGTTGGTAGCTTTTCCATTCTCCAGAGGATCTTCATAACCCAGGAATCAAACCCAGGTCTCCCACATTGCAGGCAGATTCTTTATCAGCTAAGCCACAAGGGAAGCCCCTGACCATCTGAGAACTTTTCAAATTTTTCACATCAGTTTAAACAGTGTGCAATTATTATTATTTTTTAATAATCACTGACAACTTTTACCCAACAGAAGAAGAAATTCAACATAATTTTAAATATTATGTATATAAAGAGAACTGACTCATTGCAAAAGACCCTGAGGCTGGGAAAGACCGAAGGCAAGAGGCAAAGGGTATGATGACAGAGGATGTGATGGTTGAACGGTATCACTGACTTGATGTACATAAGTTTGGGTAAACTCCAGGAGTTGGTGGTGGGCAGGGAAGCCTGGCATGCAGCAGTTCATGGGGTTGCAGAGTCGGACATGATTGAGTGGCTGAACTGAACTGAACAGTTTTCCCCGATGGCTCAGCAGATAAAAATAATCTGTCTGCAATGCAGGAAACATGGGTTTTTTCCCTTGATTGGGGACATCCCCTGGATGAGGACATGGTGACCCACTCCAATATTCTAGCCTGAAAAATCCCATAGGTGGAGGATCCTGATAGACTATAATCCAAAGGGTCTCAAAGAATTAGACATGGCTGAACATGAGCTTGATACAGGTTTAAAAAACAAAAACAAAAACAAGACATCAACTGTGATTGGGCAGTTACAGGTAGACTGGGCTTTTTTGTTGTTGTTGTTATTTCCTTCCTCAGAGCAATGAGTTTTCAAGAGCATAATATGACCACACAGAATACCAATTCCATTACAAAAGTGATCACAGAGGTTATCCCACAATTGGCAGCAACCAACAGACCATCAAGGACAGTGTCAGTGCAGACAAGTTGTATCAGGGGGAAATGTCATACATGAAGTGATCCTTGATGTTGGAGTCACAAAATGGGAAAAAGAAAGTGACTAGACTCTTTTCAATAGAGTGGAGAACACCCATTGCCCAACACACCCCTGCCAGGAAGCAGCATATGTTGGTGTCCATGATGGGTACATAGTGCTGCGGCCTAGAGATGGCCACAGAGCAGTCAAAGGCATGACCACAAGGGAGACAACCTCTGAAGCTACCAAGAAAGGTTCAATAAAAAGCTGCTTCCTTTAGCCACTGACTTAGACAGCTTTTGAATCATAGGGCCAATCAGATAGCATTTTGGGGATTATGGAAGAAGACTAACATGTATCTATCAAGAACATGAAGGCCAGGAAGAAATACATCAGTTATTTAAAAGTCTGGCTAACAATTATAGTAAGAATGAACAGGTTTTCCTTGGCAGTGACACTATAGATGATGCATGCATGAATTCTAAGTTGCTTCAATCACATCTGGCTTTTTGCAACCCTATGGACTGTAACACCCTCCACAGGCTCCTCTGCCCATGGGGATTCTCTAGGCAAAAATACTGGAGTGTGTAGCCATGCCCTCCTCCAGGCATCTTCCTGACGCAAGGATTGAACTCATGTTTCTTACGTGTCTCACATTGGCAGGTGGGTTCTTTAACACTAGTGCCACCTGGGAAGCCCACTATAGGTGATGTGCTGTGCTGTGCATAGTTGCTCAGTCATGTCCAACTTTTTGCAACCCCATAGACTGTAGCCTGCAGGACTCCTCTATCCATGGGGATTCTCCTGGCAAGAATACTGGAGTGGGTTGCCATGCCCTCCTCCAGGGGATCTTCTTAATCCAGAGCTCAAACTCAGGTCTCCCATACTTGAGGCAGGTTCTTTACCACCTGAGCCACCAGGGAAGCCTACTATAGGTAATAAATAAAACCAAAGATAGCATTTTCTGCATCTGAGGATTCTGTGTAAATCCCATGAGAATGAATCCAGTCACATTTATGACATCTTCTTACATTTCAGTGCTGATAATGAACTCAAAGTCAGGAAACTAGCATAATTAAATAAGGCAATATTTTTACTATCAGGTGATGAGAAGTTCATATTTTGGGCTTTCAGACATGCTCAAGACATTTTATTAACACAAACTATTTTTTCCCATTGTGTGCAAGATAAGAAACATGCTACATTTTCTATTTTATGAAAAATGTGAACTTTTGAAGATGTTCTATTCAATTTATTACAAGGGTGCTCAAATCTTTCTTCCACACCTCTGACAACTGGTTCCTGGGTCTTTGCTGGAGGACACCAAGGGTCGGGGAGATCACCATGTAATAAGCATGATAGCTTCTCAGTCAATAATAAATGTTAAAAACACTTCCTGGCACATTAAAGAAAATATTTATGCAACTATTAATTCTGTTGATACATAAATATACTCTAATTCACCTTCCTTTACCTTGTAAAGGTAAAGCCACTTTAAAAATCTAAGAGACAAAGACTCTTATCCTATTCACCTCTTTATCACCAACACGTGTTTCAGGGTCTGACTATATGCATATGTACATGTTAAGTCGCTTCAGTTGCGTCCAACTGTGTGCAACCCTATGGACTGTAGCCCACCATACTCCTCTGTCCAGGTGCCCATGAGATTCTCCAGGCAAGAGTCCTGAAGTGGGTTTCTGTGCCCTCCTCCAGGGGATCTTTCCAACCCAGGGATCAAACCCACATCACTTGTGTCTCTTGCATTGGCTTCTGAGGTGATACTAGTGGTCTGACTATACAGGTGTTCAATAAAATTAAGTGAATAAATACATTGGAAGACTCTCATTTCCTCAGTGTTTTCCTTTCTTCAAGCTAAATCCAAAAGTAGTGCTTATTCTCTTAATTCAGGGGCAAAAAAATGAATAAATGGTTGGACGTATAAATATATACTCCTTTTACCCATTGAGATCTCTCCATCCTGAGCTGCTGTCTTCCCTGGTCTGCTTCAGTCAGCTACCTTGCCTTCTGGCTGAGAGGTAGCACTAGCTTTTAGATGGACCTTCTGTGTTTCTGAGCCCACCATATCCCCTGATCTCCTAGGTCCTATTGTGGTAATGACTGACTGCAGGTACTAGCCTCTGGGTTCTGTATCATCTGCTATTAGTTTCCCTAACTCTCTCCATGTTTGACAAGTAAACAATTATATGTTTAACAACTCTTGGTAACTCCTATTTATTTATTATTATTATTTTAATTGGAGGCTAATTAATTTACAATATTGTGGTGTTTTTTGCCATACATTGACATGAATCAGCCATGGGTGTACATGTGTTCCCCATCCTGAACACACCTCCAACCTCCCTCCCCATCCCATCCCTCAGGGTCATCCCAGTGCACCAGCCCTGAGCACCCTGTCTCATTCATCCAACCTGGACCTGCAATCTATTTCACATATGGTAATATACATGTCTCAATGTTATTCTCTAAAATCATCCCACCCTCACCATCTTCCACACAGTCCAGAAGACAGTTCTTTACATATGTGTCTCTTTTTGCTGTCTTGCATATAGAGTTATTGTTATCATTTTTCTGAATTCCATCAGTTCAGTTCAGTCGCTCATGTTCAGTCATGTCCGACTCGTTGCGACCCCATGAATCACAGCACGCCAGGCCTCCCTGTCCATCACCAACACCCAGAGTTCACTCAGACTCATGTCCATTGAGTCAGTGATGCCATCCAGCCATCTCATCTGTCGTCCCTTTCTCCTCCTGCCCCCAATCCCTCCCAGCATTAGAATCTTTTCCAATGAATCAACTCTTTGCATGAAGTGGCCAAAGTACTGGAGTTTCAGCTTCAGCATCATTCCCTACAAAGAAATCCCAGGGCTGATCTTTAGAATGGACTGGTTGGATCTCCTTGCAGTCCAAGGGACTCTCAAGAGTCTTCTCCAACACCACAGTTCAAAAGCATCAATTCTTCGGCAATCAGCTTTCTTCACAGTCCAACTCTCAAATCCATACGTGACCACTGAAAAAACCATAGCCTTGACTAGATGGACCTTTATTGGCAAAGTAATGTCTCTGTTTTTCAATATAATATCTAGGTTGGTCATAACTTTTCTTCCAAGGAGTAAGTGTCTTTTAATTTCATGGCTGCAATCACCATCTGCAGTGATTTTGGAGCCGAAAAAAAATAAAATCTGACACTGTTTCCACTGTTTCCCTATCTATTTCCCATGAGGTGATGGGACCAGATGCCATGATCTTCTTTTTCTGAATGTTGAGCTTTAAGCCAACTTTTTCACCCTCCTCTTTCACTTTCATCAAGAGGCTTTTTAGTTCCACTTCACTTTCTGCCATAAGGGTGGTGTCATCTGCATATCTGATGTTCTTGATATTTCTCCCAGCAATCTTGGTTCCATCTTGTGCTTCTTCCAGCCCAATATTTCTCATGATGTATTCTGCGTATAAATTAAATAAACAGGGTGACTATATATATATATATATATATATATATATATATATATATATATATATATATATATATAAATATATAATATATATGTTAATATATTATATTGGTGTTTTTCTTTCTGACTTACTTCACTCTGTATAGTAGGCTCCACTTTCATCTTCCTCATCAGAACTGATTCAAATGCACTCTTTTTAAAAGCTGAGTAATATTCCATTGTGTATATGTACCACAACTTTCTTATCCATTCATCTGCCAATGGATATCTAGGTTGCTTCTATGTCCTGGGTATTGTAAACAGTGTTTGATGAACATTGAGGTACACATGTCTCTTTCAATTCTGGTTTCCTCAGTTTGTATGCCAAGCAGTGGGATTGCTAGATCATATGGCAGTTCTATTTCCTGTTTTTTAAGGAATCTCCACACTGTTCTTCATAATGGTTGTACTAGTTTGCATTTACACCAAGAGTGTAAGAGAGTTCCCTTTTCTCCGTACTCTTTTCAGCATTTATTGTTTGTAGATTTTTTAATAGCAGCCATTCTGACTGGCATAATATGGTACATCATTGTGGTTTTGATTTACATTTCTCTGATAATGAGTGATATTGAACATCTTTTCATGTGTTTGATAGCCATATGTATATCTTTTTTGGAGAAATGTCTGTTTAGTTCTTTGGCTCAATTTTTGATTGGATCACTTATTTTTCTGGAATTGAGCTTCAGGTATTGATTGTATATTTTTGAGATTAATTATTTGTCATTTGCTTAATTTGTTATTTTCTCCCATTCTGAAGGCTGTCTTTTCACCTTACTTATAGTTTCCTTCGTTATATAAAAGCTTTTAATTTTAATTAGGTCCTATTTGTTTATTTTTATTTCCATTACTCTGGGAGGTGGGTCACAGAGGGTCTTGCTATGACTTAAATCAGAGAGTGTTTTACCTATGTTTTCCTCTAGGAGCTTTATAGTTTCTGGTCTTACATTTAGATCTTTAATCTATTTTGAGTTTATTTTTGTGTATGGTGTTAGAAAGTGTTCCAGTTTCATTCTTTTACAAATGGTTGTCAAGTTTTCCCAGCACCACTTGTTAAAGAGATTGTCTTTGCTCCATTGTATATGCTTGTCTCCTTTGTTAGAGATAATGTGTGCATAGGTGTGTAGATTTATCTTTGGGCTTTCTAATTTGTTCCACTGATCTATGTTTCTGTCTCTGTGCCAGTACCATACTGTTTTGATGACTATTGCTTTGTAGTATAGCCTGAAGTCAGGCAGGTTGATTCCTCCAGTTTCATTCTTCTTTCTCAAGATTGCTTTGGCTCTTCGAGGTTTTTTGTATTTCCATACAAATTGTGAAATTATTTGTTCTAGCTCTGTGAAAAATACCATATAGAACTGCCTTATGACCCAGCAATCCCACTGCTGGGCATACACACCGAGGAAACCAGAATTGAAAGAGACACGTGTACCCCAATGTTCATCGCAGCACTGTTTATAAGAGCCAGGACATGGAAGCAACCTAGATTTCCATCAGCAGATGAATGGATAAGAAAGCTGTGGTACATATACACAATGGAGTATTACTCAGCCATTAAAAAGAATACATTTGAATCAGTTCTAATGAGGTGGATGAAACTGGAACCTATTATATAGATGAAGTAAGCCAGACAGAAAAACACCAACACAGTTATCTAATGCATATATATGATATATAGAAAGATGGTAATGACAACCCTGTATGTGAGACAGCAAAAGAGACACAGATGTATAGAACAGTCTTTTGGTCTCTGTGGGAGAGGGAGAGGGTGGGATGATTTGGGAGAATGGCATTGAAACATGTATATCATACATGAAACAAATCGTCAGTCCAGGTTTGATGCATGATACTGGATGCTTGGGGCTGGTGCACGGAGACGACCCAGAGGGATGGTATGGGGAGGGAGGTGGGAGGGCGGTTCAGGATTGCGAGCACGTGTATACCTGTGGCAGATTCATGTTGATGTATGGCAAAACCTATAGAATATTGTAAAGTAATTAGTCTCTAATTAAAATACATAAATTTAAGTTAAAAAATTACATTTGAATCGGTTCTAATGAGGTGTATGAAACTGGAACCTATTATACAGAGTGAAGTAAGCCAGAAAGAAAAACACCAATACAGTATACTAATGCATATATATGGAATTTAGAAAGATGGTAACGATAACCCTGTATGCGAGACAGCAAAATAGACACAGATGTATAGAACAGTCTTTTGGACTCTGTAGGAGAGGGCGAGGGTGGGATGATTTGGGAGAATGGCATTGAAACATGTAAAACATCATATATGAAATGAATCACCAGTCCAGGTTTGATGCATGATACAGGATGCTTGGGGCTGGTGCACTGGGATGACCCAGAGGGATGGTATGGGGAGGGAGGTGGGAGGTGGGTTCAGGATGGGGAACATATGTACACCCATGGCAGATTCATGTTGATGCATGTCAAAACCAGTACAATATTGTAAAGTAATTAGCCTCCAATTAAAATAAATAAATTTATATTTAAAATAAATAAATTTATAATAAAATAAAAAATAAATGCATTTTAAAAAATTTAAAAGATAAGTACCTAATACAGCACACTCACTCAAAAAATTTATTAAACATTCACTAAGTGTATAAATGCACATCTGTTCACAAATTTATGCAGTTTCCCTGTACAGTTCAGTTCAGTTCAGTTCAGTTCAGTTCAGTCACTCAGTCGTGTCCAACTCTTTGCGACCCCATGAGTAGCAGCACGAACGGCCTCCCTGTCAATCACCATCTCCCGAAGTTCACCAAAACTCATGTCCACTGAGTCGGTGAAGCCATCCAGGCATCTCATCTGTCATCCCCTTCTCCTCCTGCCCCCAATCCCTCCCAACATCAGAGTCTTTTCCAATGAGTCAACTCTTTGCATGAGGTGGACAAAGTACTCAAATTTCAGCTTTAGCATCATTCCTTCCAAAGAACACCCAGGACTAATCTCCCGTAGAATGGACTGGTTGGATCTCCTTGCAGTCCAAGGGACTCTCAAGAGTCTTCTCCAACATCACAGTTCAAAAGCATCAATTCTTATTGTAAGATTTCTGGTTACAGTTAAAAAAAAAAAAAAAAAAGCATCAATTCTTCTGCACTCAGCTTTCTTCACAGTCCAACTTTCACATCTATACACGATTACTAGAAAAACCATAGCCTTGACTAGACGGACATTTTTTTGGCAAAGTGATGTCTCTGCTTTTGAATATGCTATCTAGGTTGGTCATAACTTTCCTTCCAAGGAGTAAGCGTCTTTTAATTTCATGGCTGCAATCACCATCTGCAGTGATTTTGGAGCCCAAAAAAACTATAGTCTGACACTGTTTCCACTGTTTCCCCATCTATTTCCCATGAAATGATGGGACCAGATGCCATGATCTTTGTTTTCTGAATGTTGAGCTTTAAGCCCACTTTTCACTCTCCTCTTTTGCTTTCATCAAGAGGCTTTTTGGTTCCTCTTCACTTTCTGCCATAAGGGTGGTGCCATCTGAATATCTGAGGTTTTTGACATTTCTCCCAGCAATCTTGACTCCAGCTTGTGCTTCTTCCAGCCCAGCGTTTCTCATGATGTACTCTGCATATAAGTTAAATAAGCGGGGTGATAATATACAGCCTTGACATACTCCTTTTTCTATTTGGAACCAGTCTTTGTTCCATGTCTAGTTCTAACTGTTGCTTCCCGACCTGTATACAAGTTTCTCAAGAGGCTGGTCAGGTGGTCTGGTATTCCCATCTCTTTCGGAATTTTCCACAATTTCTTGTGATCCACACAGTCAAAGGCTTTGGTATAGTCAATAAAACAGAAATAGATGTTTTTTTCTGGAACTCTCTTGTTTTTTTTTTTCATTATCCAGAGGATGTTGGCAATTTGATCTCTGGTTCCTCTGCCTTTTCTACAACCAGCTGTTAAATGCCCTTAATACTTTTAATTTCATTACCAAACAGCAACAGTCATCCATTCATGATAGTTATGATTGTCTCAATTTTTATATTTTTCTTAGTTGCATTCTCCTGGATTCCCATCCTATCTTTACGTTGGATTATCCCATCAATCTTGATTACAGGATATTGCATTACTAACAGAATGTGAAATTGGGAAAAATATATTTTTCAAATAAAAGGCAAGACAAAAATAAATACAATAAAATATATTCTGCTAACAGTATGTCTTTCCCTAAAGAGCTTTATAATTATCCAAAAGGAATACAATATTGTAAATCAAATATACTCCAATAAAAGTTGTTTAGAAACTGGATATTATACTCATGAGGAACCGAAGTGCAGTATCTTCATTGCATTCCCTTATTCTGAGGTGGGATACCCCCAACAGATCAGAAAAGGATATAGTGGACATGAACTAAGAGTTAGATGTAATTAATATAGTAGAAGTGTTTTTTAAAGTACTCTGAAGAAATATAAATTACTTTTTCAATTTTCTTTAATTCTGCAATACTCCTTCATAAATAACTTCTAATGGAAAATATTTTTAAAGAAGAAAAATCTTTATTCACCCATATGCTCAGTACAAATATTAAGAGTTGCGGGAAATGCAGAAACAGCATGTAATGTTCATAGTTCAATTGGTAAAACATCTTCCTGCAATGCAGGAGACCCAGGGTCAATTCTTGGGTTGGGAATTTTCTCCCCTGGAGAAAGAAACAGCAACACACTCCAGTATTCTTGCCTGGAGAATCCCATGGACAGAGGAGCTTGACAGGCTACAGTCCATGACATCGCAAGAGTCAGACATGATTTAGCGACTAAACCACCACCACCACCATGGAGTGCTCAATAGTGTTAAAAAAAAAAAAAAAGTATGCTTGGAATGCAGTGCATCTGCTTTAATAATGTGTAGTTTTCAAGATTACATGTTGTGAAAGTCGCTCAGTTGTGTCTGACTCTTTGCGACCCCCATGGACTATCCAGTCCATGGAATTCTCCAGGACAGAACACTGGAGTGGGTAGCCTTTCCTTTCTCCAGGGGACCTTCCCAACCCAGGGATCAAATTCAGGTCTTCTGCATTGCAGGTGGATTGTTTACCAGCTGAGCCACAAGGGAAGCCCAAGAATACTAAATACCAAGAATAGCGTCCCTGGTGGCTCAGATGGATAAGCGTCTGCCTGCAACGCAGGAAACCTGGGTTCAATCCCTGGGTCGGGAAGATGCACTGGAGAAGGAAATGGCAACCCACTCCAGTACTCTTGCCTGGAAAATTCCATGGACTGAGGAGCCTGGTAGGCTGCAGTCCATGGGGTCGCAAAGAGTCGGACACGACTGAGTGAATTCACTTTTAACTTTTCAAGAGATTTTTTAAAATGTGCAGTATCATAGAAACATTTTTAAATTGTAAAATACAGTAGAGAAAATTTTCGATGCAAATGTGAATTGTTTATTCTAATTTACTTCTAATTAATATTTATATTCTTTTTACTAATTTATTATTTTTTTTAATTTTATTTTATTTTTAAACTTTACAATATTGTATTAGTTTTGCCAAATATCGAAATGAATCCGCGACAGGTATACCCGCGTTCCCCATCCTGAACCCTCCTCCCTCCTCCCTCCCCTCCCCTCCCTCTGGGTCGTCCCAGTGTGCCAGCCCCAAGCATCCAGTACCGTGCATCGAACCTGGACTGGCGACTCGTTTCATACATGATATTATACATGTTTCACTGATATTCTCCCAAATTTCCCCACCCTCTCCCTCTCCCACAGAGTCCATAGGACTGATCTATACATCGGTGTCTCTTTTATTGTCTCGTACACAGGGTTATTGTTACCATCTTTCTAAATTCCATATATATGCGTTAGTATACTGTATTGGTGTTTTTCTTTCTGGCTTACTTCACTCTGTATAATAGGTTCCAGTTTTATCCATCTCATTAGAACTGATTCAAATGTATTCTTTTTAATGGCTGAGTAATACTCCATTGTGTATATGTACCACAGCTTTCTTATCCATTCCTCTGCTGATGGGAATCTAGATTGCTTCCATGTCCTGGCTATTATAAACAGTGCTGAGATGAACATTGGGATACACGTGTCTCTTTCCCTTCTGGTTTCCTCAGTGTGTATGCCCAGCAGTGGGATTGCTGGATCATAAGGCAGTTCTATTTCCAGTTTTTTAAGGAATCTCCACACTGTTATCCATAGTGGCTGTACTAGTTTGCATTTCCACCAACAGTGTAAGAGAGTTCCCTTTTCTCCACACCCTCTCCAGCATTTATTGCTTGTAGACTTTTGGATCGCAGCCATTCTGACTGGCGTGAAATGGTATCTCATAGTGGTTTTGATTTGCACTTCTCTGATAATGAGTGATGTTGAGCATCTTTTCATGTGTTTGTTAGCCATCTGTATGTCTTCTTTGGAGAAATGTCTATTTAGTTCTTTGGCCCATTTTTTGATTGGGTCATTTATTTTTCTGGAGTTGAGCTGGAAGAGTTGTTTGTATATTTTTGAGATTAGTTGTTTGTCCATTGCTTCATTTGCTATTATTTTCTCCCATTCTGAAGGCTGCCTTTTCACCTTGCTAATAGTTTCCTTTGTTGTGCAGAAGCTTTTGAGTTTAATTAGGTCCCATTTGTTTATTTTTGCTTTTATTTCCAATATTCTGGGAAGTGGGTCATAGAGGATCCTGCTGTGATGTATGTCAGAGAGTGTTTTGCCTATGTTCTCCTCTAGGAGTTTTATAGTTTCTGGTCTTACATTTAGATCTTTAATCCATTTTGAGTTTATTTTTGTGTAAGGTGTTAGAAAGTGTTCTAGTTTCATTCTTTTACAAGTGGTTGACCAGTTTTCCCAGCACCACTTGTTAAAGAGATTGTCTTCAATCCATTGTATATTCTTGCCTCCTTTGTCAAAGATAAGGTTTCCATATGTGCGTGGATTTATCTCTGGGCTTTCTATTTTGTTCCATTGATCAATATTTCTGTCTTTGTGCCAGTACCATACTGTCTTGATAACTGTGGCTTTGTAATAGTGTCTGAAGTCAGGTAGGTTGATTCCTCCAATTCCATTCTTCTTTCTCAAGATAGCTTTGGCTATTCGAGGTTTTTTGTATTTCCATACAAATTGTGAAATTATTTGTTCTAGCTCTGTGAAGAATACTGTTGGTAGCTTGATAGGGATTGCATTGAATCTATAAATTGCTTTGGGTAGTATACTCATTTTCACTATATTGATTCTTCCAATCCATGAACATGATATATTTCTCCATCTATTAGTGTCCTCTTTGATTTCTTTCACCAGTGTTTTATAGTTTTCTATATATAGATCTTTAGTTTCTTTAGGTAGATATATTCCTAAGTATTTTATTCTTTCTGTTGCAATGGTGAATGGAATTGTTTCCTTAATTTCTCTTTCTGTTTTCTCATTATTAGCGTATAGGAATGCAAGGGATTTCTGTGTGTTGATTTTATATCCTGCAACTTTACTATAATCATTGATTAGTTCTAGTAATTTTCTGGTGGAGTCTTTAGGGTTTTCTGTGTAAAGGATCATGTCATCTGCAAACAGTGAGAGTTTTACTTCTTCTTTTCCAATTTGGATTCCTTTTATTTCTTTTTCTGTTCTGATTGCTGTGGCCACAACTTCCAAAACTATGTTGAATAGTAATGGTGAAAGTGGGCACCCTTGTCTTGTTCCTGACTTTAGAGGAAATGCTTTCAATTTTTCACCATTGAGGATAATGTTTGCTGTGGGTTTGTTATATATAGCTTTTATTATGCTGAGGTATGTTCCTTCTATTCCTGCTTTCTGGAGAGTTCTTATCATAAATGGATGTTGAATTTTGTCAAAGGCTTTCTCTGCATCTATTGAGATAATCATATGGTTTTTGTTTTTCAGATTGTTAATGTGGTGTATTACACTGATTGATTTGTGGATATTGAAGAATCCTTGCATCCCTGGGATAAAGCCCACTTGGTCATGGTTTATGATCTTTTTAATGTATTGTTGGATTCTGATTGCTAGAATTTTGTTAAGGATTTTTGCATCTATGTTCATCAGTGATATTGGCCTGTAGTTTTCTTTTTTTGTGGGATCTTTGTCAGGTTTTGGTATTAGGGTGATGGTGGCCTCATAGAATGAGTTTGGAAGTTTACCTTCCTCTGCAATTTTCTGGAAGAGTTTGAGCAGGATAGGCGTTAGCTCTTCTCTAAATTTTTGGTAGAATTCAGCTGTGAAGCCGTCTGGAGCTGGGCTTTTGTTTGCTGGAAGATTTTTGATTACAGTTTCAATTTCCGTGCTTGTGTTGGGTCTGTTAAGATTTTCTATTTCTTCCTGGTCGAGTTTAGGAAAGTTGTACTTCTCTAACAATTTGTCCATTTCTTCCACGTTGTCCATTTTATTGGCATATAGTTGTTGATAGTAGTCTCTTATGATCCTTTGTATTTCTGTGTTTTCTGTTGTGATATTTCCATTTTCATTTCTAATTTTATTGATTTGATTTTTCTCCCTTTGTTTCTTGATGAGTCTGGCTAATAGTTTGTCAATTTTATTTATCCTTTCAAAGAACCAGCTTTTGGCTTTGTTGATTTTTGCTATGGCCTCTTTTGTTTCTTTTGCATTTATTTCTGCCCTAATTTTTAAGATTTCTTTCCTTCTACTAACCCTGGGGTTCTTCATTTCTTCCTTTTCTAGTTGCTTTAGGTGTAGCGTTCGGTTATTTATTTGACTTTTTTCTTGTTTCTTTAGGTATGCCTGTATTGCTATGAACTTTCCCCTTAGGACTGCTTTTAAAGTGTCCCACAGGTTTTGAGTTGTGTTTTCATTTTCATTAGTTTCTATGCAAATTTTGATTTCTTTTTTGATTTCTTCTGTGATTTCTTGATTATTCAGCAGCGTGTTGTTCAGCCTCCATATGTTGGAATTTTTAATAGTTTTTCTCCTGTAATTGAGATCTAATCTTACTGCATTGTGGTCAGAAAAGATGCTTGGAATGATTTCTATTTTTTTGAATTTACCAAGGCTAGATTTATGGCCCAGGATGTGATCTATCCTGGAGAAGATTCCATGTGTGCTTGAGAAAAAGGTGAAATTCATTGTTTTGGGATGAAATGTCCCATAGATATCAATTAGGTCTAAGTGGTCTATTGTATTGTTTAATGTTTGTGTTTCCTTGTTAATTTTCTGTTTATTTGATCTATCCATAGGTGTGAGTGGGGTATTAAAGTATCCCACTATTATTGTGTTATTGTTAATTTCTCCTTCCATACTTGTTAGCATTTGTCTTACATATTGCGGCACTCCCGTGTTGGGTGCATATATATTTATAATTGTTATATCTTCTTCTTGGATTGATCCTTTGATTATTATGCAGTGACCATCTTTGTCTCTTTTCACAGCCTTTGTTTTAAAGTCTATTTTATCTGATATGAGTATTGCTACTCCTGCTTTCTTTTGGTCCCTATTTGCATGGAAAATCTTTTTCCAGCCCTTCACTTTCAGTCAGTATGTGTCCCCTGTTTTCAGGTGGGTCTCTTGTAGACAACATATGTAGGGGTCTTGTTTTTGTATCCATTCAGCCAGTCTTTGTCTTTTGGTTGGGGCATTCAACCCATTTACATTTAAGGTAATTACTGATAAGTATGATCCCGTTGCCATTTACTTTATTGTTTTGGGTTCGAGTTTATACACTGTTTTTGTGTTTCCTGTCTAGAGAATATCCTTTAGTATTTGTTGGAGAGCTGGTTTGGTGGTGCTGAATTCTCTCAGCTTTTGCTTGTCTGAGAAGCTTTTGATTTCTCCTTCATATTTGAATGAGATCCTTGCTGGGTACAATCATCTGGGCTGTAGGTTATTTTCTTTCATTGCTTTAAGTATGTCTTGCCATTCCCTCCTGGCTTGAAGAGTTTCTATTGAAAGATCAGCTGTTATCCTAATGGGAATTCCCTTGTGTGTTATTTGTTTTTTTTTTTCCCTTGCTGCTTTTAATATTTGTTCTTTGTGTTTGATCTTTGTTAACTTGATTAATATGTGTCTTGGGGTGTTTCACCTTGGGTTTATCCTGTTTGGGACTCTCTGGGTTTCTTGGACTTGGGTGATTATTTCCTTCCCCATTTTAGGGAAGTTTTCAACTATTATCTCCTCAAGTATTTTCCCACGGTCTTTCTTTTTGTCTTCTTCTTCTGGGACCCCTATGATTTGAATGTTGTAGCATTTAATATTGTCCTGGAGGTCTCTGAGATTGTCCTCATTTCTTTTAATTTGTTTTTCTTTTATCCTCTCTGATTCATTTAGTTCTACCATTCTATCTTCTAATTCACTAATCCTATCTTCTGCCTCTGTTATTCTACTATTTGTTGCCTCCATAGTGTTTTTAATTTCATTTATTGCATTATTCATTTTATATTGACTCTCTTTTATTTCTTCTAGGTCCTTGTTAAACCTTTCTTGCATCTTCTCAATCTTTATCTCCAAGCTATTTATCTGTGATTCCATTTTGATTTCAAGATTTTGGATTAATTTCACTATCATTATTCGGAATTCTTTATCAGGTAGATTCCCTATCTCTTCTTCTTTTGTTTGGTTTGGTGGGCTTTTATCCTGTTCCTTTGTCTGCTGGGTATTCCTCTGTCTCTTCATCTTGTTTAAATTGCTGTTTGGGGTGTCCTTTCTGTATTCTGGCAGTTTGTGGAGTTCTCTTTATTGTGGCGTTTCCTCGCTCTGTGTGGGTTTGTACAGGTGGCTTGTCAAGGTTTCTTGGTTAGGGAAGCTTATGTCGGTGTTCTGGTGGGTGGAGCTGTATTTCTTCTCTCTGGAGTGCAATGAAATGTCCAGTAATGAGTTATGGGATGTCTATGGTTTTGAGGTGACTTTGGGCTGCGTGTATCTTGGAGCTCAGGGCTGTGTTCCTTGCTGCTGGAGAATTTGCTTGGTATGTCTTGCCCTGAAACTTGTTTCGCCCAGAGAGGTTTACAGCGTTATATGGAGAAGAGAAGAGTGAGGAGGGAGTTAGAGGTGACCCGAATGAGATGAGGTGGAGTCAATAGAGGAGAGAGTGGGCTATTCAGTAATCTCTTCCTTATGTGCACTCCACAACTGGGCCACTCAGAGTTGTTCACAGAGTTATATAGAGAAGAGAAGAAGGAAGAAGGTGGCAGAGGTGGCCAGGAGGATAAATGGGGGGAATGAAAAGGAGGGAGACAGATCCAGCCAGTAATCAGTTCCCTAAGTGTTCTCCACTGTCTGGAACACACAGAAATTCACAGAGTTGGGTAGAGTAGAGAGGGGTTAGGGAGGAGACACAGGCGATCTAGTGGAGAAAAAGGAGAGTCCAAAGGGAGAGAGAGCAGTTAAGCCAGTAATCTCTCTCCCTAGTGAAAAATGGGTACTGAAGATTGGGTTCTTAAAGGTGCAAAATTGGTAACAAATACATAGAAGCAAAAATTTTAAATCTAGAGTAGAGTTTGGAATTTCAAAAATACGATGTTAAGGAAAAGAAGAAGGAAAAGAAAGAGAGAAAAAACAAACAAACAAAAACAAACAAGGTCGCAAAAATTATACAGAAAATATAGGTACAAAATTGATAACTAATACCAAAAAGCAAAAGTTAAAAATCAAGAGTAGAGTTTGGAATTTCAAAAATACAATGTTAAAAAAAGAAGAAGAAAAAGAAAGAGAGAGAGAGAAAAAAACAAAAACAAAAAACAAGAACAAACATGGTCGCATAAATTATATTAAAAAAAAAAAAACAGGTACAAAATTGATAACAAATACCAAAAAGCATAAATTAAAAATCTAGAATAGAGTTTGGAATTTCAGATATACAATGTTATTTAAAAGAAGAAGAGAAAGAAACAGAGAAAAAGAAAAAAAAAAAAAAAAAAAAAGGGTCACAGAAATTGTATAAAAAAAAAAAAAAAAAAAAACTATAGGTACAAAATTGATAACAAATACTAAAAAGCTAAAATTAAAAATCTAGAGTAGAGTTTGGAATTTCAAAAATACAATGTTAAAGAAAAGAAGGGAAAAGAAAAAAAAAAGTCAAAAAATTATTTAAAAAATATATATATGAAGTTTGCTTTAAAAAAAATAGGGTCTTCTTTTTTTTTTGCAAAGTAATCGGTTATAAAAGCGGAAATTAAAGGAATAATAGACGACTTAATTTTTTTTTTTTTTTTTAATAGGCTCACTTGTTCAGTCGCACTGAGGGGAGGTAGGGAGGGATGCTGCAAACAAATAACACTGGCGTGTGCTCGCAGTGCCTCAGCCACACTGGTCTGCCCCCAGTTCACAGCGCGTGTAGCCTCTCTGCCCACGCTGCTCAGGCTCTAGGTTGCTCCGCCGCGAACCATCCGTGGCCCGCCCTGGGCTTCCTGTACTTCCCGGGTCCAAGCCACTCAGGTTCAGGCACTCAGGTAGTCCTCAGAAGCGCAGACTCTCAGTTGGGCCTGGGTTTTGTGCCCTTCCCAAATCCGAGCAGCTCAGGTGATGAGGTGTTTTGCGCGCGCGATTGCTGTGACTTATCGCCTCCCTTCCGCTCAGTTATCTAGTTGTGCACCGGCACACCTTCTCAGGCAGATGTTGACCATCCAGACCCCCAAGAAGCTTTAGTTAGCAAAGAAGCCTGCTTACAGTTTTATAGATAATGTCTCTCTGGGGCTGCGATTGTCCCCTTCCGGCTCTGGCTGCCTATCACCGGAGGGGGATGGTCTGCCACCAGCTATCTCTGTTCAGTCCTTTATTCCGTGTGTGGGCCTGGCGGTGTCATAGGTTAGGGCTGGCTTTTCGCTTGGTAGATATCCCACAGTCTGGTTTGCTAGCCCAAATTATTTTGCTCAGATAGTGCTCCGGGTATTCGGGCCAGATTCTTGTGATGCAGCCTGTGCTGCACCTCCCTGCCCAGCCCCCACTTGCTAATGGCGGATGCAGGCGTCTGCGCTGCTTCTCCGCTGGGGGAGTTACCGTAGGGCTCGCAATGTGCGGGTTTTAATTATTTATTTTTCCTCCCTGTTATGTTGCCCTCTGTGCTTCCAATGCTCCGCACAGATTCGGCAGTGAGAAGGTTTCCTGGTGTTTGGAAACTTCTCTCTTTTTAAGACTCCCTTCCCGGGACGGAACTCCATCCCTCCCTCTTTTGTCCCTTTTTTTTGTCTTTTATATTTTTCCCTACCTCCTTTCGAAGACTTGGGTTGCTTTTCTGGGTGCCTGATGTCCTCTGCCGGCTTTCAGAAGTTGTTTTGTGGAATTTACTCAGCGTTTAAATGTTCTTTTGATGAATTTGTGGGGGACAAAGTGTTCTCCCCATCCTACTCCTCCGCCATCTTAGCTCCTCCGTATATTCTTTTTACTAATTTAAATACATGTTTTTGTTGTTCAGTCCTTGAGTTGAGTCTGACTGTGCAATCCCATGGACCACAGCAAGTCAGGCCTTCCTGTGCCTCACTAACTCTTGGAGTTTGCCCAAGTTCATGTCCACTGAGTCAGTGACGGCATCCAACTATCTCATTCTCTTACTGCCCTTTTCTTTTTTTGCCTTCAATCTTTCCCATTATCAGGGTCTTTCCCAAGGAGGCGGCTGTTTGCATCGCATTAAATAAATATCAGTAAAGAAGAAAAGACTTCAAAATATTTCTACAAATGGCAACCCACTCCAGTATTCTTGCCTGGAGAATCCCATGGACAGAGGAGCCTGGCAGGCTATAATGCATGGGGTTGCAAAAGTCGTATATGACTTAGTGACTAAACCACCACCACATAAATTAGTAGCGTTGTACTTGAATATATAATTCTTGATGTATTCTATGCTGAGAAAGACACAATTTAATGTCAGATAGGTGAGGATATGGGTGATAATATGATTTGTAAGATCAATTTAAATCTGAAAGTCTTTGATTATATGATTTCCTTGGAAAAAAGTCTTACCTATGCATGTGTCTGATATAAGTCTATGCCTAACTTCTGTTAGCTCACCAAGAAATAACTTTCAAGATTTGAAAATGCCAACTATCCCAGCTACAATGAGTGTCTTTGTTGGTTTATAAATAGTACCTTTTGATGAACCTTAAAAGAATTACCACATATCCTATTGTGGGCATTTTCTGTAAAGTTTCTTATCTGTGGCTAATAGGGCCTCAAGCATATTTCATCATCAGTAGCAGACTTTTCCAACAACTTAATTTTGTCATGAGGTAAACTGAACAGAGAAGAACTTTTTTATGTCACTTATATTTAATTTTGAACTCCTCTTTGAGTTTACATGAAGACAAAATAATATGATGAGACCAAAAAAAAAAAACAAAAACAAAGAAAACAAAACTGTTGACCATTTATGAATTTAGGTATTTGAAATATATGAGCTTAATAATAAGACTGAATATTTAGTAGTGTATAAATTAAACATTCAGTTGGGTAAATCTGATCTTTAAATTCTATTATAATAATTTGTTTTTTTAATCTACCAATTATTCAAATCATTATAAAATGTTTTTAATTATATCTTAACTGTTAAATATGAACACTATTATAATATTGGCACTTCAGGTGAAGTTTTCAGTACCTCTTCAAAATAGTTGTTTCTTGTGTGAATTCTGGAATTAGATTAACATGATAAAGATGAAAATGATTATATTATTTAATTATACTTAGAGATGGGAAAATACATTTATTTCACTTATTTAAAATTAACTCTAATATTCATATGAAATAGAAAAATTAAGCAATAATATTCACAATTTATAACAAGAAAATACAAGACAGGGAATAAAAATATCATCTGCCAAGGAGAAATAAGAAGCCAGGCCATTAAATTCTGGGTGAGGAACCTTATCTTAAAGTTATTATTTTAAGTGGTTTGACACATTATGTTACCACTGCTGTAAGGCCCAATTCAACTATCTACTGAAGGAAATAAATACCAGTATTTGAAATTATTTGGTAAATAAATGTAATTAAGTCTAACTCAGAAGTATTCCTATATGGAGCCATATTCATACCATGTTCAAATATTTTTGTGTTAATAAGAAGGAAAATAAATTGTACATAACTCTTGATTAACTCCAGAGAATGTGTGACTATGAGCAGCCTGTGTCATGAAAAATAGATTAAAAAAGAATTGAAATCACATGGACAACCCTAGCTTACTTGGACACTCCAATATTAGAGTTCTTTAATGCTATTTGTGATGGCAGATGCCAAAGACAGTTTGAATGAGTCTGAAACTTTCTACAGAACTATAAGTGATATGGATTTCTCTGAAGTGTCACTGTGAAAATGTCTTGAACATTTTTTTCCAACTCTTGAATGAAAGACAGAATCAGATCAGAGATTTAGCATGTACTGACACAGTCAACATTCACAACCTCATAAAGATCCATTCGCAATGGCCCATTGAGTGTGAGGCAGCCTATACATAAATAGCTACATTCTGGGCAGAGAGATTGCTTTAGAATTTCTACACCTGTCTAGCCAGACTCCTAAGGACTTAGAGAAGCACGGAATGGAAGTAGAACAGCTTTAGGTAAAGGATGTATATGAAAATAATTTCTCAAAAGAGAAATTCCTGGCTCTGTACCAGAAAAATTTGTTTCCAAAATATAAATCCCAAAATAAAGTTTTTTAGAACCCTGAGGAGACAGCCACACAGATTCTCAAGCTTGACTGGTTAACTAGAATGGAAGCAGGAAAAATTATACTGGATCTTGCCACTGTTAATAAGAAACTAGATGAGATATAGTTAGACATTTCATAGATTCAGGGATAAATTTAACAAGAACCACATACCTGTAAAAGTGTTCTTATGACAGCTCCATTTATTCCAATATACAGAGAAATATGTTCTCAAAATGACAAAACACTCAAGGGCAGACCTCATGTTGTATTAATCCAATCCAAGGAATTTTTCGTTCCAGAAGGACATCTCTTAAGTTGTTTACCAGAAATGGAAAGATTTTGGGAGGTGGACTGTGGTCTCATAAGCCTTCCAATTTTAACTCTAATTGAAGTAGGAGAAAATATAACAATATTTATGTTAATAAGCACATTGGTTTTGCCAGGACAACAAAATTTTGGTACATCATTGCAATTTACCTCGGTAAACTACTCATAGAAATAGGGAAAACTGTTTAAGGTTAAGGAAGAACATGATGGCAGAGTGAGAAATAAAGCTCATGGCTCCTGATCCTGACACTAGTTCTGTTATTCACCATCATGTTTTCCTTACCATGATACTCTTGCTAAATTTTTTCACATCATGATGTATATTGATTTATTCAATTAAGTATGTGGTACCCACATAGTAGGAGGCTGGATTTTTCTAACAAAGAAGGAGATTATAAACATATCTGTGAAATATTTATGCATTTATATTTTGATAGCAGAATTTATTTTTGAAAAGAGTTTAAATTAATTGTAATAAAGTCATATAACATAGGTAAATTGTTTAGTCAAGAAGTACTTTCCTTGATTAAATATAGCATGATTTTTTTAAATATGTGTATTCCTTATAAATAATCTCCAAAAGCAGATTTCAAGGAGGATTTCAGATTCAAGGAACTAAGTATAAAACCATCTTTCTATAACAAAACTGTTTTAAAAATATATTTTACTGTGTGCTTCAGAGAAAGCTTGCATTTAATTGTACAAATAATTGTTGACTTAATGAAGGGTCACTTCTTATGGCATGTAATCAAAAGGATTTTTATATACTAAATCATAATTATATACCAAGTCCCAGGAATTCTGTATAATGAAAGATCAGAAGATGTGGAATTAAAGTTTTGGATCCTATGCTGACTTCCATATTCTATGATTTAATTATATAATATTTCTTAACTGCCATCTTTTCTGTATATAAGAACCCTAAACTTTAATTTTGTAATGTTGTTTTGATCATTTGAAAACATCTCAACTTTTTCCCCATGTTTGATAATTTTTATAATCTATAATGTTTCCCAAGAAAATAAGAAATTCAATATAAATTTCATATCAGTTGTGCTAAGAATACATTAAGAGGATATATGTAAGTGTCTTCTTTATATTCCACACCATCTTAGATACCATCTTAGATAGTAGGCCATATAACTTTCTGAGAACCAATTGCTTCTATACACAGGCACATTATGAAAGTATGTAATTACTATGGAAAACATTTTAGTTACTACAAAACAAGAGAGGTCCTGCTAGAATTCTGTCATTTGTCTGATACCCTTTTAAATGGTTGAAAAGAATAAAATTTGGATTTAGAAGGATGCAGATCTGAATACTAATTCCGTCTCTGAAATTGGATAGATTACTTACCTTTTTTGAAATTTATTCTTCTTTGTGAAATGAGGATAATCATAATACCTAACTTGCAGAGGTTCTGTTTGTGTTCTCAAAGCACTCAAGAGCAGAGCTAGGGGGTTCCTTGTTGGTCCAGTGGCTAAGATTCTGAATAATGAATGCAGGGGTCCCAGGTTCAATATTTGGTCAGGGAACTAGATCTAACATGCATGTAATAACTAGGTGTTCACATGCACAACTAAAGGTCCCCTACACAGCAAAAAAGATCCCATGAAACCAATATAAAATAAATAAATAAATATTAAAAGCAAACAAACAAAAAAGAAAACAGATGACCAAGAAATGGCATGTTGGGTCACCTTGCCATTACTCATCATATTAAATCCAAAGACTAGCCTGATAGTAAGTCATGCTTTAAAAAAAAAAAAAAAAGTGCAGAGTCCATATCCTTTTAGTCCAATTCAAAAAGGCATTTTCATCTCAGAAAGACATCTTCTAAGTTGTTTACCAGTAATGGAAAGATTTTGGAAGGTGGACTGTGCTCTCATAAGCCTTCCTGTTTTATTTCTAACTTAAGTAGAAGCAAATATAACAATATGTATGGCAATAAAAGCACTGGCTTGGCCAGAATCACAGAAATTGAAAACACACTGCAATTTACCTATGTAAACTACTTGTGAAAATGGGGTGAACTATTTAAGGCTAAAGAAGAGCATAATGGCATAGTGTGAAATAAAACTCATCACTCCTGATACTAAAGCTAGTGTTCTTACTCTCCATCATGTTTCCATAGCCAAAATATATTTTCTGAATATTGTTACAACATGATGTCCATTGATTTCCTCAATAAAGTATATGGTACATATGTAGTAGGATGTTGGACATTTCCAACAAAAGGGGAAACTATAACCCCTCCATGACATATATATTTTTGTAATTTGATAGCTTATGGACTTCATTTTTGAAAAGATCCAAAATTAATTTTCAACACAGTCTTATAAGTTAATTGCTCTGTTTTGTCCGCCTCTTTCATGGATGGTAGCCTGCCAGCCTCATCTGTCCATGGAATTCTCCAGGCAAGAATACCAGAGTGAGCTGCCATTCCCTTCTCCAAAGGATCTTCCCAACCCAGGGATTAAACCCAGATCTCCTACATTGTGGGCAAATTCTTTACCACTGAGCCGCCTGGGAAGGCCAGATAATTTATTTAGCCAAGATGTATTTTCCTTGGTTAAATGTAGAGTAATGATGCCCACTCTTCTTTTAATATATATATATATATATATATATATATATATATATATATATATACACACACACAAGTTTCAAGGAATTAAGTGCAACACCAACTTGCTTTTTTAAATTTTTATTATTATTATTATTATTATTTTTTACTTTACAATATTGTATTGGTTTTGCCATACATCAACAGGCATCCACCACGGGTGTACATGTGTTCCCCATTCTGAACCCCCTCCCTCCTCCCTCCCCATACCATCCCTCTGGGTCATCCCAGTGCACCAGCCCCAAGCTTCCTGCATCCTGTATCAAACCTGGACTGGCGATTTGTTTCTTATATATTATATGTGTTTTAATGCCATTCTCCCAAATCAATCCCCCTCCCTCTCCCACAGAGTCCAAAAGACTGTTCTATACATCTGTGTCTCTTTTGCTGCCTCGCATACAGGGTTGTCATTACCATCTTTCTAAATTCCATATATATGCATTAGTATACTGTATTGGTGTTTTTCTTTCTGGCTTACTTCACTCTGTATAATAGGTTCCAGTTTCATCCACCTCATTAGAACTGATTCAAATGTATTCTTTTTAATGGCTGAGTAATACTCCATTGTGTATATGTACCACAGCTTTCTTATCCATTCATCTGCTGATGGACATCTAGGTTGCTTCCATGTCCTGGCTATTATAAACAGTGCTTCTAATAGTGATATTGTTTTCTCAAATATTTCATTGGGTGCTTTTGGGAAAAAAAAAAAAAAGACATATAAATGCTCCTAGTAAGTGTTAACCTAATGAAGCGTCACTTACTATATATATATATATATATATATATATATATATATATATATATATATATAGTTTTTATAGACGAAACCTCATCTAGCATCAACACAAAGGAATTCTGTATAATGTAAAGATCACAGGACATGGAATAAGAGTATCTGGGCCTAATGCTGACTTACATGTTCTATGACTTCATTATTTAATCTTTCTGATCCTCCAGCTTATTGGTAAATAACACTAAACTTTAATTATACAATGTTTTTTTTTTTCCCATTTGAGAACAACTCGACCTTTTCACATCAGCTTAAATAGTGTACAATGAATTTTCGTAATCACTGACAATTTTTCCCAAGGGAAGAGGAAGATCTTAGGAACTTGGTTCATTCAAAATGGTATAGCCTCAGTTAAAGGCATCCAGCCTTTGACAAACCACAACAGGGAACCAGGACAGTAACCATGACATCCTTGTTTGTTTGTTTGTTTTCCCTTCTCACCTACCCTCTAATGTTCAGCTAGGGCTACCTCTTGGCCAGAAGGTAAGTGAGTCAATTGAAACAGACCAAGGAAGACCGATGTTTAGGGTGGAGAGAGTGAGAGATCTCAATGGGTGAGAGAACTATGTATTTTTATACATTCCAACCATTTATTCAGGTTTATTTTTCCCTGAAGTAAGAAACTAAATGATTTTCTTGGTCTTAGCTAGAGAAAAAGAAAACACAGAGGAAATGAAAGTCTACAAACTCATCTATTCACTTAGTTTTATTGAACATCAGTATGAGCCAGACCCTGAACCAAGTGCTGGTGATAAAGTGGTGAACAAGACACAGACCTTGTCTCCTAGGCTCATTTAAGTGGTTTCTATGTGGAAGAGGAGAGCGAGTTAGACTTCATCTTTGTATCAACGGTGTGCCGAACCAGAACAAACAGCTGCACAAGTACCTTCTTTAATATCTAAAGAAGTGTTTTTCACATTTCTTACTGGCTGAGAAGCAACCAGGTTATTACATCGTGAGCTCTCTGTGCCTAGATGGCATCCAGCAAAGACCCAGGGACCACTTTTCATAAGATGTAGAAGAAGAACTTTAGCATTTTAAGCCTCATAATAAGCTGAATAAAACAGCCTTAAAGTTCGCTCTGATACGATATTTGTTTTTCTCTTTCTGACTTACTTCACTTTGTATAACAGGCTCTAGGTTCGTCCATCTCAGTTCAATTGACTCAAATTCAGTTCTTTTTATGGCTGAGAAACATCCTATTGTATATATGTACCACAACTTCTTTATCCATTCATCTATTGATGGACATCTAAGTTGGTTCCATGTCCTGGATATGGAATCTAGGAAAACGGTACCGATAAACTTGATTGCAGGGCAGAAATAGAGACACAGACATAAAGAATGGACTTGTAGACACAATAGGGGAAGGAGATGGTGGGACAAATGGAGAGAGTAGCATTGAAATATATACATTACCATGCTTAAAAATATATAACTAGTGGGAAGTTGTTGTATAACACAGGGAGCTCAGCCTGGTGCTCTATGATGACCCAGAGGGGTGAGACGGTGGGGGAATTAAGAGAGAGGCTCAAAAGAGAGGAGCTATATGTATACTTATGGTTGATACATGTTGTTGTATGGCAGAAACCAACACGACATAGTAAAGCAATTATTTTATGATTAAAAATTTAAAAATAAAATAAAATAATATCAGTGGGAGAAGGCAAGGGTGGAATGATTTGAGAGAATATCATTGAAACATGTACATTACCATATGTGAAATAGATCACCAGTCCAAATTTGATGCGTGAAAGAGGGCACCCAAAACCGGTGCACTGGGACAACCCAGAGGGATGGGATGGCGACAGAGGTGGGAAGGTGCTTTGGGATGGGGGACACACGTACACCTGTGGCTGATTCACGTCAATGTATGCCAAAACCCATGACAATATTGTAAACTAATTAGCCTCCAATTAAAACAAGCAAATAAATAAAAATTAAGTTAAAATAAATAAAAAATACTGTCAGTGAAATGGAGAAAGTAACATGTTTTTTTTTTTCCTTTTGCATACCATGGGAACAAATATTTTCTTATTGCTGAAATGTTTTGGACATATCTGAAAACCCAAAGCATTAACTTCTTATCACCTTGGTGTTGAAAACATTGTCTTATTTCATTAAGTCCCCACTTCCGAATTCATCATATCACTGAAATGAAAGAAGATACAATTCAAGTGACTCAATTCATTCTAATGGGAGCTGCACAGAATCCTTAGATACAAAGAATTCTGTTTTTGATGATACTTATCACCTACATTGGCACTGTCACAGACAACCTGCTATTCCTCTTCCACAATCCTGTTACCTTCAGCCACTGAATTATATAGGTTTTCTTTTCTTTTTTGGAGATCTTAGTTCTCCAACCAAGGATCGAACCCCATGAGTCTGGAGTGAAAGTGTGGGCTCTTAATCACTAGATCACCAGGGAAGTCTCTGAATTACACAACTTTTGAATCAGAGAGTAAATCAGCTAGCATTTTACGGATTGTGAAGAGGAATAGCAGGTGTCTACCAATGACAAGAAGACCAGGAAGGAATACTTCACAGAGTGTGCAAAGTCTGGCTGTATATCATAGTCACCACAGTAAGCAGGTAAGGCTGTGAGCTCCATGGGGTCTCAGTGGTAAAGATTCTGCTTGCCAATGCATGAGGCTCAAGTTCAATTCTTGAGTGGGAAGATCCTCTGGAGAAGGAAATGGTAACCCCTTCCAGTTTTCTGGTCTGAGAAATCCCATGGAAAGAGGAACCAGGCAGGCTGCAGTCCATGGGATCACAAAGAGTGGACCACTACTGAGTGACTGAGCAGGAACATGAGAGAGTAATTACTGTATTCGAAAGTTATTCATTCATTTTGTTTTGCATATGGAAAAACTGAGACCTATGAAAGAAAGAAACATTTCTAAAATTGCATATTTTGTTCAAGCAGTTTAAAGCAAGAATTAAGTTTTCATTAAATTCTAACCTGTTTTATCTTCTCCCTACATGGAATAGCTGATATTCCCATTTGTTACAGACTAATTAAAACAAAAGACATGCCCACATGATCTATGCCATTACTTCTATGAGCTTCATTTTTTTTTTTTTTTCCCAAGTAAGATCTGAGGAGTGAATTAAAGAGATTGAGAGATACAAAATACAAATACAAGAGATACAAAAATAAATCTCTTGACACTCTTATAGGATTTACTCATATAAAGAAAAGTAATACAAGGTAAAGATTAGTAATATAGAATTTTTTGTTAAAGCTTCCAGTTTCCACACTGACTTATCCAGTCTCTTCATTTGCTTCCTAAACCAAACAAGTAACTTAGATGGGAACAGGATAAGACTTAGTCCCTGAATTCATCAAATCTCTTTGGTTGCACAACAATGTGGATCTGCTTTTTGCTTACCAATGTGAAACGATAAATTAGTTCCAAATACTTCTACTCAGTCACTATGAAAACTGCTCAAACACCAAGAACTCAATATGGAAATGTACACCTTCTTTAGAATACATGTAGTCTATCAGATATTCAGAACTGACCCACTAGGAGAGCTTTGGGCCAAGATTCTCTCACATTAAAATAAATGAATAAACAAATACTTAATTATGGAGCTGGGAAACCAGAATGGGGAACTCTTATAGCCTATAACATAGCAAAACAAAAGGGAGAAGAAATGTTCCTCTTTGCTGGCAAGGGCTTAACCGATGAAAAGCCACAGGCTCTTTATTTACTAGATCCCCACCCCTTAACTCTCTTTTCCCTTCTCTAAAAGCATTCCCTTGCCTTGGGAAAAATTGCACATGGTTTGCCATGGTTGTTGTTGTTCTGTCACTAAGTCGTGTCTGACTCTTTGCAAACCCCATGAACTGCACACCAAGTTTCCCTGTCCCTGACTATCTAGGTCGCCAATTGCAATTCTTGCTGTTCTGAAATAAACCTATATTTTCTGGAATAAAATATGACAGCGTATTTGTTACAAAACATATCAATTTGTTTTCTGATCAGTGGAGAAGAGTGGCATTCTGGCAAACAGCCATGAGCTTTAGCTTAGAATCTACTTCAAATAATTTCCAGTAAGAAGAACTAAAGAGCCTTTTGTTGAAAGTGAAAGTGGAAGGTGCAAAAGTTGGCTTAAAACTCAACATTCAGAAAACTAAGATCGTGGCATCTTGCCCCACCATTTCAATGCAAATAAATGGGGAAAAAATGGAAACAGTGACAGACTTTACCTTTTTGGTCTCCAAAACCACTGCAGATGGTGACTGCAGCCATGAAATTACGACACTTGCTCCTTGGAAGAAAAGCTATGACAAACCCAGACAATATATTAAAAAACAGACATTACTTTGCCTACAAAGGTCCATCTAGTCAAAGCTATGGTTTTTCCAGTAGTCATGTATGGATATGAGAATTGGACTATAAAGAAAGCTGAGCAGCAAAGAATTGATATTTTTGAACTGTGGTGTTGGAGAAGACTCTTGGGAGTCCCTTGAACTGCAAGGCAATCCAATAAGTGAATCCTAAAGGAAATCAGTCCAGAATGTTTATTGGAAGGGCTGATGTTGAAGCTGAAACTCCAATACTTTGGCCACCTTATGCAAAGAACTGACTCATTGGAAAAGATCCTCATGTTGGGCAAGATTGAAGGCAGGAGGAGAAGCCAACAACAGAGGATGAGATGGTTGGATGGCATCACTGACTCAACAGACATGAGTTTGGGAGAGCTCTGGGAGTTAGAGATGGACAGAAAGCCTTGTGTGCTGAAGTCTATGGTGTCGCAAGAAGTCAGACACAATTGAGCGACTGAATGGAATTGATTTGTCCTGATCACAATTACACTCTGGTCAGTGACCTCAGATCCCTCAGAGAAAGATTAGATTGAAGATCTACCCGACGTATAATGGTGATATTACAAGGTTATTATTTAAAAATATCTTATGTCTCCTTTATTCAAGGATCTGGATTTGGAAATTTTCCACATCCCTGGTGATTGGATTGGCTAGTTGTTTGTTTGTTTGTTTTGCTTTTTTTGTTGTTTTTGTTTTTTCCCTGAATTGAATCAGATTCAATTCAGACCTCTGTTCACCAAACCTGTATTATACATGAGCAGCAGCCTTATTATCACCATCATTTTAGCCAGTTTGGTTTGCCTTAACAAAATACTATAGACTGTGTAGCTTAGAAGACTGGCAAATGTTTTTTCACAGTTCTGGAAGTTGAAAGTCCCAGATCAAGGCTATTGCAGGGTTGGAAGCTGGTGAACACCTTTCCCAGCTTGCAGATCCATCATCACATGTTGTTACTATTCAGTCTCTAAGTCGTGGGACTTCCCTGGTGGACCAGTGGTTACATATCTTTCTTCTAACTCAGGAGACATGGGTTTGATCCCTGGATAGAGAACTAAGATATCAAAAGCTGTGGAGCATCTAAGCCTACAGCCTGAGCCCATGCAACACAACTACTGAGCAAAGCATTCTGGGGACAGAGTGCCACAATTAAAGAAGCCTGTGGGCTGCAACTAGAAAAGCCTGTGCACTGCAGTGAAGACCCAGTGAAGCCGGGTGGGGGGGGGGAGGAAATAATGATCTTTGTAATACAGTATTTGATTCCCCAAACTGCCAAAGGCTACTGCAAAAAGAGAGGACAATTTGATTTCATCACTTAAGGAACTAACATCATTTACAGAGAGTCAGAAAGCCATTCATTACATAAAACAAAAAAAACATATATCCAAAATGTTAAACATTTATTGCATAAAAAACCTGTACCAAGATAGTTTAAAGTAGACAGACTCTGGAGTGATATGAATGAGTTAAAGGTATTTCAAGTATCAGTTCAGTTTCAGTATAGTCACTCAGTTGTGTCCAACTCTTTTCAACCCCATGAATTACAGCATGCCAGGCCTCCCTGTCCATCACCAACTCCCGGAGTTCACTCAGACTCAGGTCCATCGAGTCAGTGATGCATTCCAGCCATCTCATCCTCTGTCGTCCCATTCTGCTCCTGCCCCCAATCCCTACCAGCATGAGAGTCTTTTCCAATGAGTCAACACTTCACATGACGTGGCCAAAGTACTGGAGTTTCAGCTTTAGCATCATTCCTTCCAAAGAAACCCCAGGGCTGATCTCCTTCAGAATGGACTGGTTGGATCTCCTTGCAGTCCAAGGGACTCTCAAGAGTCTTCTCCAACACCACAGTTCAAAAGCATCAATTCTTCGGCACTCAGCTTTCTTCACAGTCCACCTCTCACATCCATACATGACCACTGGAAAAACCATAGCCTTGACCAGACGGACCATTGTTGGAAAAGTAATGTCTCTGCTTTTCAATATGCTATTTAGGTTGGTCATAACTTTTCTTCTAAGGAGTAAGTGTCTTTTAGTTACATGGCTGCAGTCACCATCTGCGGTGATTTTGGAGCCCCCAAAAATAAAGTCTGACACTGTTTCCACTGTTTCCCCATCTATTTCCCATGAAGTGATGGGACCAGATGCCATGATCTTTGTTTTCTGAATGTTGAGCTTTAAGCCAACTTTTTCACTCTCCTCTTTCACCTTCATCAAGAGGCTTTTTAGTTCCTCTTCACTTTCTGCCATAAGGGTGGTGTCATCTGCATGTCTGAGGTTATTGATATATCTCCTGGCAATCTTGACTCCAGCTTGTGCTTCTTCCAATCCAGCGTTTCTCATGATGTACTCTGCATATAAGTTCATATAAGTTAAATAAAGAGGGTGACAATATACAGCCTTGATGTACTCCTTTTCCTATTTGGAACCAGTCTGTTGTTCCATGTCCAGTTCTAAATGTTGCTTCCTGACCTGCATACAAATTTCTCAAGAGGCAGATAAGGTGGTCTGGTATTCCCATCTCTTGAAGAATTTTCCACAGTTTATTGTGATCCACACAGTCAAAGGATTTGGCATAGTCAATAAAGCAGAAATAGATGTTTTTCTGGAACTCTCTTGCTTTTTCGATGATCCAGCAGATGTTGGCAATTTGGTCTCTGGTTCCCCTGCCTTTTCTAAAACCAGCTTGAACATCTGGAAGTTCACGGTTCAAATATTGCTGAAGCCTGGCTTGCAGAATTTTGAGCATTATTTTACTAGCGTGTGAGAAGAGAGCAATTGTGCATTAGTTTGAGCATTCTTTGACATTGCCTTTCTTTGGGATTGGAATAAAAACTGAACTTTTCCAGTCCTGTGGCCACTGCTGAGTTTTCCAAATTTGCTAGCATATTAAGTGCAGAAATTTCACAGCATCGTCTTTCAGAATTTGAAATAGCTTAACTGGAATCAGAGGAGGTCAACTGAAAAAGCTGCACAGAATGGAGTTGAAAATTTGAAATTTTCAGTGCAAAACTTGATTTGAATAGACAAAATCCACCATACACCACCATTAGAGAATAAAGAATGTTAATTTCTAATTATTTTATCTTCCTCTATGGACAAAGTCTGTGAAATTTTAAATTACTTGATTTATTTTTATTGATAGATTAATAATTTTTTTAGCAATCAGAAATTTAAATTTCCAATTTCTCTTTCTTGGACTAAAAGAGATCTTTCTACTAGGTCATATTTCTCAGTACCAGACAAGTATCAACACCCACAAATAAAATCTTCCAATAGAAAAAAAGTTGTTGTTACTAAAGAATCTTAATACAGTATGTTATATATCTAGAGGTTTATGTGATTCTCTTGGCCTCTCAGGACTATAAAATATTCCACTTAAAGTTTAATTTATATAGTGGTTTTGGAATAAACAGGATAGATAAACCAAAGGAAATGATTTTCGAAATATAGTCACTGAGAGTGACAATTCTTTGATTCTGGGAAAAAAAAAAAAAAAAAAAAACTACTTTCACATCCTACATGATGGAAAACTCCCTCTTCCAACTAAGATCACATTTTTACTCCAGAGTTTCCTCATGGCATTTTTCATCTATGCATTTCTCAAAGTGTAGCTTAAAGAATTCAACATAGGAGTTATGAAAGTTACGACCACCATCATGGATTTATCAATGGAAAAGTTCGCATTAGGCCTTGCATACAGAACGATACAAGGAACAAATAATAAAATGACCACAGCTATATGAGATGTACACGTGTAGAAGGCTTTGTGATTCCCTTCCAAACCATGAGTCTTCAGGGAGTTTAATATGACCCCATAAGACACTAAGAGGCTGAAGAAGACAACACTGCAAATTTCCCTCTATTAGCTTTCATAGAGAGTCCAATGAGGTGGGTATCAGCACAAGCAAGTTTCAGTAAAGGCTACATGTCACCCAGGAAGTTGTCAGTGACATTGGGGTCACAGAAAGGGAGCTGATAAATAAAGAGCAATTGAACCAGTGAGTACAGAAAGCCTCCAGTCCAGGCCACCAGCAGCATGAGGACACATACCCTCTGATTCATGATGATCAAATAATGAAGAGGTTTGTAGATGGCTACATATTGGTCATAGGCCATCACCACCAGAAGAGTGACTTCAGTACCATCAGTTAAATGATCTATAAAGATCTGAGTCATACAAGCCTGGAAGGAAATAGTCTTTTTGTCCTTAAGCAAGTCGATGATCATTTGGGGAGCAATGGTGGTAGAATAGACAGCATCTATAAACGACAAAGAAGCCAGAAAAAAGTACGTGGGGGAATCCAGTGATCGGCTGGCTGTGAGTCACCATGATAAGCAGATTGCCCATTATTGTCATAATATACATGAGTAAGAATAAAATAAATAGAACTTTTTTGCATCTCAGGGTTTTGTGTGAGCCCCAGGAGGACAAACTCTCTTACATTGTTCCTATTTTCCATGTGTTCTGAAGCTGTTGATCAGGTATCAGAGGCTGCAAACCAAGGGGTCAGTAATGAATCTGAGAAGATCACATGCTTTGTACAAAATATGGAATGCTGTTCTCGAGAGTGTTTGTTCAATCGGATCTCACACAGAGCAAGCCTTTGGAACATGACACTTTGCAATATCCTTACACAGCACTCCATTCATTTTATCAAATCCGGGCTTCAAATCCACTAATGAGACTTCAGTATTCCAACTGGGTTGTTATATGAGTGAGTATATCTGTAAGTTTATGGACCAAGTGAGAAAAAAGATGATTTCTCCAGAATATCTTTCACAAAGAACTATTTTTTTGCTTTACATATCATTTCTTTTTTTTTTTTTTCTAAGTGCATTTTGGCCTTCTGAGATCTACCATATAAATAGCCAAAGTCTAATTACTTTCTTTATATCTTTATGTGAAGTGACACCTAGTCATAGGGCATAAAATTATAAGCTGACCTTTAGATAAATAATTTTCTGAAAATTTTGAGTTCCAAAAATTGATAAATAAGTCACCCACAACAGTGAAAGAACCAGGCAGTGGTTCTTTGCCTATTTTTCAATGCCTATTTTTGCTCATGCTTAGTCACTCAGCTGCGTCTTTCTCTTTTGCAACTGCATGAACTTTAGTCCACTAGGCTCCTCTGTCCATAGGTTTCTCCAGGCAAGAATACTGGAGTGGGTAGCCATACCCTTCTCTCAGGGATTTCCTGTCCCAGGGATTGAACCTGGGTCCACTCAATTGCAAGCCAATTCTTTACCATCTGAGCCACCAGTGAAACCCTCAGTGCTTATTAAACTCTAATTAAACTAAATTTCAAAACTCATCAGAGAGTAACTGAGCACAGATAAAAATGTATGAAATCTTTCTATTAAAGAAAGCAGAATGACATAATTATTTTGTTTGAATATATATACACCCAAATAATACATACAAAAAATAAACATTTATTACAAACTAGGTATTGGAGGGAAAAAATGGACAAAGAAAATGTAAGGGATTGGGTACTACAGAAACATTTTTTTTTCTGCTTTCCAAAATTGTTTAGAACTGATCATTGCTAGTCATAACTGAATTAAGATATCAAAATTAAGATTTTAAATTAAATCATTTTATAATGGAAATAATTCTTTCCAAAAGCCTAGAAATATTATTTGATTTTCCTTAGGCTTGAACTTTCCAGGTGGGGCTAATGTTAAAGAATATGCCTGCAAATTCAGGAGGTGTAAGAAACATGGGCTCAATCCTTTGAGTGAGAAGATTTCCTGGATAAGAAAATAGCAACACACTCCAGAATTTTTGCCTGGTGGATAACATGGACAGAGGAGCCTAGTGGGCTATTGTACATAGGGTCACAAATTGCTGGATGTGACTGAATGTCTGAGTATGAGCACAAGACAATTTTGGAAAGTCACATCCCAACTCCTATTCCTATTGAAAGTGAAGTGAAAGTTGCTCAGTTGTGTCCTACTCTTTGTGACCCCATGGAATGTAGCCTGCCAATCTCCTCTCTCCATGGAATTCTCCAAGAGTGGGTGGCCATTTCATTCTCCAGGGGATCTTCCCAACCCAGGGGTCAAACCTAGGTCTCCTGCTTTGCAGACATACTTTTTACCATCTGAGACACCATGGAAGCTCAAGAATACTGGAATGGGTAACCAATCCCTTCTCCAGCAGATCTTCCTTTTTCCAGAAATCGAACTGGGGTCTCCTGAATTGCAGGTGGATTCTTTACCTGCTGAACTATCAGGGAAGGCAGTTTTATTTCCAAATATGTGTGTTTCCAAATTCTTGTCATTGAAAGCTTTATCCTAAATGGAATCCTAACATTTTTGCTGGTACAACCTTTTTATTTTAACCAGGTGAATTTATATGTGTTAGAGGACACCTGTTTATTAAAATAACCAATAGTTTAGACTGGTTATTTTATTCAAATGATAAGTTCTTAGGGTTATGAGTCCGTGTGAAATACATTAATTCTCACTAAAGGAAAGTAAATTGTTGAGTCTTTCACATATGATGTAGGACCAATTTTTCATGTAATTGCTTCAAATGTGCTTCATCTCAGTGTTTATTTTCCAGACTGTCATTTGTAAAGATCTTGAGATTTTCATAGTGCCTCTGGCAAGCCAATTTGAACTCAAACATCAGAGGGAGAATAAAAGTATAGAGAAGTGAAAATAAGAAATGATTGAAAAAAAGGCAAATAGCAAATGGCAAAGATCATGAGCTGCATAGTATATGCTTTGAAATTGACAAAAAAGTATCATTTGCAGACACTGAATGAGAAGGAGATAGAGGAATTTAAGATTTTCTGAGTAATCAGACTGCAGATGGAATGACAGATAACTCAAGATCAGCATCAAAACTTCCTTCTCAGAAGCCTTATACTTCCAGATCATAGAAAAATGAGAAAATCAAAGCCTGAACTTTAACATGCATGAATAAAAAAATGTGCAGTTGTTAACTCATGTCCAACTCTTTGTGACCCCATGGACTGCAGCCTGTCAGATTCCCCTGGCCATGGGGTTCTCTAGGCAAGAATACTACAGTGGGTTGCCATTTACCTGTGTGGATCACAATAAACTGTGGAAACTTCTGAAAGAGATGGGAATACCAGACCACTGACCTGCCTCTTAAGAAACCTGTATGCAGGTCAGGAAGCAACAGTTAGAACTAGACATGGAACAACAGACTGGTTCCAAATAGGAAAAGGAGTATGTCAAGGCTGTATATTGTCACCCTGCTTATTTAACTTATATGCAGAGTACATCATGAGAAACTCTGGGCTGGATGAAGCACAAGCTGGAATCAAGATTGTGGAGAAAAATACCATTAACCATAGATATGCAGATGACACCACCCTTATGGCAGAAAGTGAAGAGGAACTAAAAAGCTTCTTGATGAAAGTGAAAGAAGAGAGTGAAAAAAGTGGGCTTAAAGCTCAACATTCAGAAAACAAAGATCATGGCATCTGGTCCCACCACTTCATGGGAAATAGATGGGGAAACAGTATCAGACTTTATCTTTTCAGGCTCCAAAATTGCTGCAGATGGTGACTTAAGCCATGAAATTAAAAGATGCTTACTCCTTGGAAGGAGGGATATGACCAACCTAGATAACATATTGAAAAGCAGAGACGTTACTTTGCCAACAAAGGTCTGTTTAGTCAAGGTTATGGTTTTTCCAGTGGTCATGTATGGATGTGAGAGTTGGACTGTGAAGAAAGCTGAGTGCCGAAGAATTGATGCTTTTGGACTGTGGTGTTGGAGAAGACTCTTGAGAGTCCCTTGGACTGCAAGGAGATCTAAGCAGTCCATTCTGAAGATCAGCCCTGGGATTTCTTTGGAAGGAATGATGCTAAAGCTTAAATTCCAGTATTTTGGCCACGTCATGTGAAGAGTTGATTCATTGGAAATGACTCTGATGCTGGGAGGGATTGGGGGCAGGAGGAAAAGTGGACAACAGAGGATGAGATGGCTGGATGGCATCACCGACTCAGTGGACATGAGTCTGAGTGAACTCTGGCAGATGGTGATGGACTGGGAGGCCTGGCATGCTGTGATTCATGGGGTCGCAAAGAGTCAGACACAACTCAGAGACTGAACTGAACTGAACTGAACTGAAAGGAGCCCTGTGTTCAGACTCCAGCATTTCATTATATATATATTTCATTAAATATCTCCACTCAAAACACAGAAGGTAAATATGCATTTGTAATGGAAAATAAATATTCACAGTGTATAGAAGTTCTTCTGAGCATTCAAAAGACAGCTTCTTGTAGGAGAGTATAACCCTTTGACCTGTTGACCATTTAAAGCAGTTATGTGCTTAGAGCTGGTTTTCCGCTGCATTTTTCAATGCAGTAAACATGTCTTGTTATTGATTGTATCTTCCGAATCTGAGTGTATCTTATGTGTTTTAAGTTATCAATAAATATTTGGCTCTTAAAAGGTTCTTAAAAGCAGGAGGGAGGAGGGTTCAGGATGGGGAACACATGTATACCTGTGGCGGATTCATTTTGATATTCGGCAAAACTAATACAATTATGTAAAGTTTAAAAATAAAATAAAATTAATTAAAATAAATAAATAAATAAATAAATAAAAGAAGAAGATTGCCTGGAGGAGGAAAGGGCAATGCACTCCAGTATTCTTGCCTGGAAAATCCCATGGACAGAGGGGCCTGGTGGGCTACAGTTCATAACATCACAAAGGCAACGAGCACACACGCACCAAAGTTAAGAAACTTTTCCTCTAATTCTCGCCACTTAAATATAGGCAAAAAGAACTCTACTCCCAAGAGAAGCTTCCCTGAAAGTTTATAGACTCTTCTATTATCAAGGCAATGACTGCCCACTTAGTGACTGTGAGCCTTTGTGGTCCTGAGTTAATTTATAAGAAAACAAAGAGAAGTCCATTTCACAGAATCTTAGAAGATTTTATCCATGCCATGATGTCCATGTGGAAGTCAAGGGAACTAACACGGTCTTTCCTGTCAATACACAAATGACATTCAGAATAAAGATTCTGTATAAAAAAAAAAAAAAGCATAGCTAGTATTCTAAACTCTTCAAATTTTTATTTTGACACAGGATGATATAAAATTATAAAATTTATAAATATTTTACATTAGTAGAAATAAATATATTTCCTTCAAACACTTGTGAGATTCTTCACATTTTCTTAACATAGTCAATAAAAACATATATATTTTTAAATGCTCAAAAATATAAATCAATGATAACTATCTCACAATGATAAGTAAAATAAAATTAAGTAGATCTACACTATGCCAAATTCAACAATATAAGATGAAAAAATAAATAATTTATATATGGTATGTAATGTGTACAATTTTGATGAAAACTTTTAATTGACAGGATATTGGAACTTATAGACCTTGATAATTTGAGTTTCAGTCCAGATCCTTTTTCAATATATGATCGCAACTCATGTCCAAATGTTTCTATTTAACTGTTTATATCATAAAACCTATTTATAATACTAGCAAGAGTTTTTACTTAACTATTGAAAATTTATCGTAAAAATAATGTAGCAGAACTTTGAAGGTTTGAATAAATACTTAAATACCTCATCAGATTTTTTAAGAGATACACTTTAAAGCAATATTATATTTTACAAATAACTTTCATTATAAATGAAAACAAATTCTACCTCTAAACCCTAAATATGATTGAGCAGACTTTGAGCACAAATACCGGAAAACAATTATCAGAGACGGTACACTGCATACCTCATATACAGTTCTTGTCACTTTTGTTTGGTTTTGTTTTACAATTGTTTGGGGGTGGCCCTGGGTTGTACTGTGAGGAAAGCTGAGCACCAAAGAATTGATGCTTTTGAACTGTGGTGTTGGAGAAGACTCTTGAGAGTCCCTTGGACTGCAAGGAGATCCAATCAGTCCATTCCACTTTTGTCTGATTTTGTTTTACAATTGTTCAGGGGTGGCCCTGGATGACAACACTGTATTGTATGAGAACTTGGATTCTAAATTACAGTTTGGAATTTCAGCCTCAAAATCCATACTTGCTACCTGCGTAACCTGGATCAAGGATTCAACACTATCTGGATAATGAGATATAATACCATGTAATACATAGCATATTTGTACATGTTCATAGGAGCATTATTCACAATAACCCAAAGGTGGAAACCACCCACATGCTCAAAAAGTAATGAAGTTATAGACAAATTGTGCTATGTACAGACAATAGAATATAAACCAGCTTTCAAAAGGAAGGATGTTCTAATCCATGTTATAACATGGATGAATTTTGAAGACATAAGCTAAGTATAGTCAACCAGACCAAAAAAAAAAAAAGGAAATATTTTCTGATCTCCCTTTTATGAGATACCCAGAATAGTCATACTGACAGATGCAGCAAGCACATTATGGGTAACCATGGCTTATGGAATTGAGGAGTTAGAGAGTTACTGTGTAATGGGTGTACAGTTTTAGTTTTAGATGATGATAAGTTTCTGTATTTGGAGAATGGTGATGGAGGCAAAATAATGTGTAAGGTTTCAGTTAATTTCCATTCAGTCGCTCAGTCGTGTCAGAATCTTTGCGATCCCATGAATTGCAGCACGCCAGGCCTCCCTGTCCATCACCAACTCCCGGAGTTCGCTGACTCACGTCCATCGAGTCAGTGATGCATTCCAGCCATCTCATCCTCTGTCGTCCCCTTCTCGTCTTGCCCCCAATCCCTCCCAGCATGAAAGTCTTTTCCAATGAGTCAACACTTTGCATGAGGTGGCCAAAGTACTGGAGTTTCAGCTTTAGCATCATTCCTTCCAACGAAATCCCAGGGCTGATCTCCTTCAGAATGGACTGGTTGGATTTCCTTGCAGTCCAAGGGACTCTCAAGACTCTTCTCCAACAACAAAGTTCAAAAATATTAGTTCTTTGGTGCTCAGCCATCTTCATAGTTCAACTCTTACATCCATACATGACCACTGGAAAAATCATAGCCTTGACTAGATGGACTTTTGTTGGGAAAGTAATGTCTCGACTTTGGAATATGCTATCTAGGTTGGTCATAACTTTCCTTCCAAGGAGTAACCGTCTTTTAATTTCATGACTGCAGTCACCATCTGAAGTGATTTTGAAGCCCAAAAAAGAAAGTCTGACACTGTTTCCACTGTTTTCCCATCTATTTGCCATGAAGTGATGGGACTGGATGCCATGATCTTCGTTTTCTGAATGTTGAGCTTTAAGCCAACTTTTTCACTCTCCTCTTTCACCTTCATCAAGAAAGTTTTTTAGTTCCTCTTCACTGTCTGCCATAAGGTGGTGTCATCTGCATATCTGAGGTTTTTGGTATTTCTCCCAGAAATCTTGACTCCAGCTTGTGCTTCTTCCAGTCCAGCGTTTCTCATGATGGACTCTGCATAAAAGTTAAATAAGCAGGGTGACAATATACAGCCTTGACAAACTCCTTTTCCTATTTGGAACCAGTCTGTTGTTCCATGTCCAGTTCTAACTGTTGCTTCCTGACCTGCATATAGATTTCTTAAGAGGCAGGTCAAGTGGTCTGGTATTCCCATCTCTTTCAGAATTTTCCACAGTTTAATGTGATCCACACAGTCAAAGGCTTTGGCATAGTCAATAAAGCAGAAATAGATGTTTCTCTGGAACTCTCTTGCTTTTTCCATGATCCAGTGGATGTTGGCAATTTTATCTCTGGTTCCTCTGCCTTTTGTAAAACCAGCTTGAACATCTGGAAGTTCACGGTTCATGTATTGCTGAAGCCTGGCTTGGAGAATTTTGAGCATTACTTTACTAGCATGTGAGATGACTGAAATTGTGCGGTAGTTTGAGTATTCTTTGACATTGCCTTTCTTTGGGATTGGAAAGAAAACTGACCTTTTCAGTCCTGTGACCACTGCTGAGTTTTCCAAATGTGCTGTCATATTGAGTGCAGCACTTTCACAGCATCATCTTTTAGGATTTGAAATAGCTCAACTGGAATTCCATCACCTCCACTAGCTTTGTTCGTAGTGATGCTTTCTAAGGCCCACTTGACTTCACATTCCAGGATGTCTGGCTCTAGGTAAGTGATCACATCATCGTGATTATCTGGGTCGTGAAGATCTTTTTTGTACAGTTCTTCTGTGTATTCTTTCCACCTCTTCTTAATATCTTCTGCTTCTGTTAGATCCATACCATTTCTGTCCTTTATCAAGCCTGTCTTTGCATGAAATGTTCCCTTGGTATCTCTAATTTTTTTGAAGAGATCTCTAGTCTTTCCCATTCTGTAGTTTCCCTCTATTTCTTTGCATTGATCGCTGAGGAAGGCTTTCTTATCTCTTCTTGGTTTTCTTTGGAACTCTTTACTCAGATGCTTATATCTTTCCTTTTCTCCTTTGCTTTTTGCTTCTCTTCTTTTCACAGCTATTTGTAAGGCCTCCTCAGACAGCCATTTTGCTTTTTTGCATTTCTTTTCCATGGGGATGGTCTTGATCCCTGTCTCTTGTTCAATGTCACGAACCTCATTCCATAGTTCATCAGGCACCCTATCTATCAGATCTAGGCCCTTAAATCTATTTCTCACTTCCACTGTATAATCATAAGGGATTGATTTAGGTCATACCTGAATGGTCTAGTGCTTTTCCCTACTTTCTTCAATTTCAGTCTGAATTTGGTAATAAGGAGTTCATGATCTGAGCCACAGTCAGCTCCTGGTCTTGTTTTTGTTGACTGCATAGAGCTTCTCCATCTTTGGCCGCAAAGAACATAATCAATCTGATTTAGGTGTTGACCATCTGCTGATGTCCATGTGTAGAGTATTCTCTTGTGTTGTTGGAAGAGGGTGTTTGCTATGACCAGTGCATTTTCTTGGCAAAACTCTATTAGTCTTTGTCCTGCTTCATTCCATATTCCAAGGCCAAATTTGCCTGTACTCCAGGTGTTTCTTGACTTCCTACTTGTGCATTCCAGTCCCCTGTAATGAAAAGGACATATTTTAGCGGTGTTAGTTCTAAAAATTCTTGTTGGTCTTCATAGAACCGTTCAACTTCAGTTTCTTCAGCATTACTGGTTGGGGCATAGACTTCGATTACTGTGATTTTGAATGGTTTGCCTTGGAAACGAACAGAGATCACTTTGTCATTTTTGAGATTGTACCCAAGTACTGCATTTCAGACTCTTTTGTTGACCATGATGGCTACTCCATTTCTTCTGAGGGATTCCTGTCCGCAGTAGTAGATATAATAGTCATCTGAGTTAAATTCACCCATTCCCGTCCATTTCAGTTCGCTGATTCCTAGAATGTCAACATTCACTCTTGCCATCTCTTGTTTGACCACTTCCAATTTGCCTTGATTCATGGACCTGACATTCCAGATTCCTATGCAATATTGCTCTTTACAGCATTGGACCTTGCTTCTATCACCAGTCACATCCACAACTGTGTATTGTTTTTGCTTTGGCTCCATCCCTTCATTCTTTCTGGAGTTATTTCTCCACTGATCTCCAGTAGCGTATTGGGCACCTACTGACCTGGGGAGTTCCTCTTTCAGTAGCCTATCATTTTGCCTTTTCTACTCTTCATGGGATTCTCAAAACAAGAATACTGAAGTGGTTTGCCAATTCCTTTTCCAGTGGATCACATTCTGTCAGACCTCTCCACCATGACCACCCCCCCCCCCTTCTTGGGTGGCCCCACAGGCATGGCTTAGTTTCATTGAGTTAGACAAGGCTGTGGTGCTAGTGTGATTAGATTGACTAGTTTTCTCTGAGTATGGTTTCAGTGTGTCTGCCCTCTGATGCCCTCTTGCAACACTTACCATCTTACTTGGGTTTCTCTTACCCTGGGCGTGGAGTATCTCTTCACGGCTGCTCCAGCAAAGGGCAGCAGCTTCTCCTTACCTTGGATGAGGGGTATCTCCTCACTGCTTCCCTTTTTGCTCTTCAATGTGGAATAGCTCTAGGCCCTCCTGTGCCCGCGCAGCCACTGCTCCTTGGAGGTGGGTTTGGTCTTCCCGGCTGCTGCTCCTGGCCTTGGGCGTGGGGTTGGTCCTCCTGGCTGCTGCCTCTGGCCTCAAGCGTGGGGGCGTGGGTAGCTCCTCCCGACCGCCCCCCCTCACCTCGGACTTGGGTAGCTCTTCTCCGCCGTTCCTGCGCCATCGCAGCCTGGCACTCTCGGCCGCTGCCCCTGATCTCAGACGTGGGGTAACTCCTCTTGGCCACCACCCTTCGGGCATGGGGTCCTCCCAGCTTCTGCTCCTTACCTCGGACATGGGGTAACTCCTCTCAGCTGCGCTCAGGTGCACCGGTCGCAGCCGCCCGCGCTCAAGGTTTACTTTACCACAATAAAAATTTATTAATGAATAAAATAGAGCCAGCATATTTAAAGAAATCATGGATGAGATAATGATTTATAAAGAGCTATATTAATCTATTATCTTAAATGTTGACACTTTAAAATTCAAAATTATATTAAATTCTCTAAATTACATAAAGCACTTTTTAAAAAGTTATAATCAAGACCATTTCCAGGTTATATTATATTGCCATGTTTTGTTATGTGTTTTCTCTATTTCTCTATGCCAAAATAGAGAAATCAAATATTTGTAAAACAAAATATTGGATAAATATATTGTCACTATTCTTAATTCAATAATATTTTGCAAAATGGAAAAAATGTAAGTAGCTTATTATTCCAGGAGCTTCTGGCATAAAAAGCTTGAGATCATCCTTTAAAATCTGCTTCTGAAGAAACATACTTAATTCATTCCAAATAACTTTAATTTCCCTATTCTCATAGCAGAGAAGAATTTTTGTGAATGTGTTACCTGGGTTTCTTATTTCCTCTTCTGTCATTTGTTCCAATTCCAGACTTCTCCAATTCTGTCTTTGGTCCTTGAAGATGAAATTTAGTTCAATTAAGATAAGTCAGAATTGCCAGCACATCCACCCTGCTGTGACCACAGAACAAAGATCAGGGCACACTTAGTCCCTGCAGCTGGAAGTGCTTGGGCACACAGATATATCTCTCTGCCTGTACAAAGCAGGAGCATCTTCAATGCTTTTAAACACTTCACAGTTCAGATTGGAAAATTATCCAGAGTTGGCTTCAAGAATCCACAGTTAATGTGGGTGATAAGTAATCAAATTTGAAAGATTTTATTGAAAATGTATTTCAGTATCAAATTCAAAACTTCACTATTATGTTCAACTAACCCGCTTAGTTGAACAAACATTTGATAATACTTTTAGTCAATAATGTGATGACCCAGAGGGATGGTACAGGGAGGGAGGTGGGAGGGGGGTTCAGGATGGGGAAAACGTGTACGTCTGTGGTGTATTCATGTTGATGTATGGCAAAACTAATACAATATTGTAAAGTAATTAACCTCCAATCAAAAAAATTATTTTTCTATTGATTTTTTAAATTTATTTATTTTAATTAGAGACTAATTACTTTACAATATTGTATCGGTTTTGCCATACATCAACATGAATCCACCATGGGTGTACACGTGCTCCCAATCCTGAACCCCCCTCCCAGCTCCCTCCTCATACCATCCCTCTGGGTCATCCCAGTTCACCAGCCCCAAGCATCCTGTATCATGCATCAAACCTGGACTGGCAACTCATTTCATATATGATATTATACATGTTTCAATGCCATTCTCCCAAATCATCCCCCCTCCCTCTCCCACAGAGTCCAAAAGACTGTTCTGTACATCTGTGTCTCTTTTGCTGTCTCACATACAGGTTATCGTTACCATCTTTCTAAATTCTATATATATGTGTTAGTATACTGTATTGGTGTTTTTCTTTCTGGTTTACTTCACTCTGTATAATCGGCTCCAGGTTCAACCACCTCATTAGAATTTATTCAAATGCATTCTTTTTAATGACTGAGTAATACTCCATTGTGTATATGTACCACAGCTTTCTTATCCATTCATCTGCTGATGGACATCTATGTTGCTTCCATGTCCTGGCTATTATAAAGAGTGCTGTGATGACCGTTGGGGTATACGTGTCTCTTTCAATTCTGGTTTCCTCAGTGTGTATGCCCAGCAATGGGATTTCTGGGTCATAGGGCATTTCTATTTCCAGTTTTTTAAATTAAAAAAAAAATAATGTGAAGAGCTTGATAATTAAAGAAATGGGCTTGATTTTGGATTTTTCTAAATCATTTGCATGACTATTTCAATTTGGTTCATATCTACTAACGTAATGGCTTATATTTTACATCTTGGCAGTAACATTAATACCCAAGGAGAAGTCTTCACCCAGATAAAGGAAGATATGAGTGGGCATTTAACACTTCACTGAGCTGTTAAAATACTTAGTCCCCAAGCTGCTGGTTCAAGATAAAATTCACCTAGGAATCATGCTCCAGAGAATTGAGAGATCCTTCCAGTGTGTGGTATATTTTCAGAGGCTTCCCCTGGCTAATCACCTTAGGAGAGTCATTCTAGTAACAAATAGTAACTTATTAATAGCAAATATATACATTTATGCAAACAACCATTTATTTTCGACTAATCAGTATATATTTGCAATTCTCAAATGCAGGATGGCACTAGAGTGAAGTTAAAAAGATTGTCTTGTGTATAGCAGACATATGTAATGAGATTATTGCTAATTTCATTTAATTTAGATAACATTTGCATACAATATTCAGATTTAGAACAAATCTATAAATTAGTTTCCATTTAACTTAGATAACATCTGTATACAAAATTCAAACTCAGAACTTTTGTCTAAAGGAATCTTTCTTAAAAAGAAATAGAGAAACAGGTACTTAGGACTTTTAATTTGAAAGTGACTATTATAAAGTAACATAAAAAAGAAAACATAGAAACTCAATCTAGATGTGATTAATATAGCTGTGGCAGGTTCTTATAAGTTTAAATATAATTAATATATGCAGCACAACTGAGGTACTGGGAATATACAAATGTCAAATTAACTCTAAATAAAAGATATAAACATCAACTTTCAAGATGATTACCTCTGGAGCTTATGGTTCAAACTGAGGACAGTGGAGGAATCCTGAAATGGATATAGAGAAGAGGAAGGTGAAAATCACAGGGAAAATAGAGTGCAGACATAATTAAATGTGAAAGAGTCACTCACACTAATTTTAAATCACTAAAGAAAAAGATCTGTGATGTGGCAAATCAGTGTACAGAGAAAGAACTTGAAAATATGTAGCATATAAGATGATATTTTCAAAAGGCATCATTTCTAGGGGTGATAAGGATAAATAGACATAGAAGGTGCTCTTTGGAGACTTGGTGCTAAAGTAATAAAAGGAAGTGTGCTTAATCATTCAGTCACGTCCGACTCTTTGTGACCCATTTGGACTGTAGCCCGCCAGATACCTCTATCCATGAGAATTCTCCAGGCAAGAATACTGGAATGGGTCGCCATCCCCTTCTCCAGGGATCTGCCCAACCCAGGGCAGACCTTACGGAAATAAATAATGACAAAAACTAAAGATACATCACTTTTCCAACAAGCTTGACTCTACGTCAGAGATTGGAGGGCTTCCATTGTTAACTATTTTGCATGTGCTGCCTTGAGTATTTGCATCTCCACACACATATATCTAAATATCACTCTTTGTGGGTCATAAGGGCATTAGATAAAGAATCATTAAATGTTTCTCTGGACCAGCTTGGGATCTTATTATGTGCTGAGTCTCACCCCAAATTGGTGTTTTTCAACTTACCTAATAAATGGATGAAATCCAGCAACTCTAAATATTACCTACAATACATCTAAGTTTAAAGAACACCTGAGCCTAGGTACATAAAATATATTTAAGCATCTGGTTATTTTCTTACCAGTAAGTAACAAAATATAAAGACCTTATCCATCATTTAGAAAAGCTATTTTATATGATCCAGAATACAGTGAACTAATTATGACTCAGAGCTGGAGACATAGTATATGCATAGGTATAATTCTCTATGATTTTTCCTGTGGAATGCAAAGAGCTACTCATGCTTTTTTTCTTATGTGAATGATGTAAAAGAATTTGCTTGATCACTTCAATGAAGCAGAATTTATATGTTCCAATAAAAGTAAGACACTGGAAATGTAAATGCCATAGTGACTCAAAATCTGTGATAATCTGTGATAATTCCCTATAAGCTACATTTATACTCAAACTAGAAAATTAAATATAAATAGAATGATAGTATGTGTCACCTGAAGAAGCAAGACTGTTTGTTTTGTAATAAGCATTTCAATACAAACCACCAGCAGAGTTAGAAAGATATAAAATACATGTGTTTAAAAGCATTAGAGAACTAGCAAGGGTTCCATTTACTGTGGGGCCATTACTTTGAAAAGAAGCCAGAGTTAAACCCTGAATTTAAGGTCCTCTTTAGCCCACTAAAGATATGGGCTTATTTTAAAAACCACACAAGAAAGCCTGACAAGGGTGAGTTGAAGTTCATACAAATGCCTTTTTCTTGGGACAGTAAATGGAATTCAAGGTGTGTCAGTAAGAATAGGACTTTGAAAACATCCTTTTTTTTTTTTTTTTTTAAGTCTTTTGTTCTGTTGCCATAGAACAAAAATAGATCCAGGAGACAGATCCAAAAGCTCCTACTGTGATTTATGTCAAAGTGTGCCCTGCCTGTGATTTCCTCTAGGAATTTTGCAGTGTTTAGTCTTACATTGGAGAAGGCGATGGCACCCCACTCCAGTACTCTTGCCTGGAAAATCCCATGGATGGGGGAGCCTGGTAGGTTGCAGTCCATGAGGTCGCGAAAAGTCAGACACGACTGAGTGACTTCCTTTCACTTTTCGCTTTCATGCACTGGAGAAGGAAATGGCAATCTACTCCAGTGTTCTTGCCTGGAGAATCCCAGGGACGGGAGAGCCTGGTGGGCTGCCATCTATGGGATCACACAGAGTCGGACACAACTGAAGTGACTTAGCAGTAGCAGCAGCAGTCTTACATCTAGATCTTTAATCCATTTGGGGGCTATTTTCTGTATGGTGTAAGAGAATGTTGTTGAAGAGACTCTCTTTTCTCCATTGTATTGGAGAATGCCTCTTTAGAGACAGCCATGCAAAATTATGGAGGAAATACTTCCACTAGACCACTGAGTTAGGGAATGTGACATTTGTGAGAAGTAACATGAGTTGGAGTATTGTAGTCAGAGAAGCTCTGATTTATAAACAGTTATGTAACAATGAAAGACGACCTAACATTCTCTGCTTGCAGAAAGGAAGAATGCAGGTATCTCCCACTTTACTAAAGTTCACATTAGTCAATCCCTTTTATGAAGACCTACATTAGAACTTATTTTCACTATAAGGAAAGAAATAAGAAGGGATTTTTGTTTTTAAAAATATCTGTTACAATACTAATGTTGGACTTTTGTAAAACTGCAGAGGCATAAATTTGTCATTCAAAATGAAGAAAAAACTTGTAGTGCAGAAATACATGGCAACAAGTCAGAGAAAACTACAACACATTGACACCACCTTCTTGAACGACAAAGTGAATCATTAAGAATGCAGAAAATTTCTCATCTATAGACCTAAACATACCACAGAAAATCCTGTCTCTTTTGCAAGAAACTAAGACTGATCTTTAAAGACATTGGTTAGATATTTGTAGCTGAAATTTTATAAAGGAGACACATTGTAGTGTAATAGTTCCTGACACACTTGAAGGGGAAGCACGTGGGTTGCTGTTCAGTGGCTAAATTGTGTCCAGCTTGGTGACTCCATGGACTGCAGTATGACATGCTTCCCTGTCCTTCACTATCTCCCACAGTTTGCTCAAACTCTTGTTCATTGAGTTAGTGATGCCATCCAACCATCTCATCCTCTGCCATCCTCTTCTCCTCCTGCCCTCAGGCTTTCCCAGCAGCAAGGTGTTTTCCAGGGAGCTTCAGTTTCAGCATCAGACCTTTCAATGAATATTCAGTGTTGATTTCTTTTAGGATTGACAGGCTTGACCTCTTTGTAGTCCAAGGCAATTTCAAGAGTCTTTTCTCCAGCACTACAGTTCAAAAGCATCAATTCTTCAGTGCACAGTTTCATAGAGCCCTTCTTCTAAGCAAACATGAGAGAGTGGGCACTGGTGTACTTTCCACTTTTTATTAGGACATCAATTGTATATGATTAGATCCTTACTTTTGTGATCTCAAGATGTACCAACTGTTCTAATCCCCATTGTTCAATGCTCTCCAGCCTGTGTATCAAGTATATGAGTAAAGAAACTTGTTTAGATGACTTCAGCCTCTGCCAATTTCTAACTAAAACCTCATGAAAGATGCTGAGACTGAAGTAGCAGATTGATCTGGTCAAATTCCAGACCCACTGAAAACATCTGAAACAATAAAGTGTTACTGCTTTAAACCACTCAATTTAGGAGTGATGTTTTATATGATAATGATATCTGAAATGCTGCAGTATTTTAAGCACTATAGTACTGGCTCATGGATATTAATTGAACAACACGGACAGCTAAGAGATAGAATAATGTGTATGTATATATGTATGAAGTTAGTGGTGTTGCAAGGTAGTCAGGAAAATAATTTGTATTCAATAAATGTACTGGCAAGATTTATTTATCCTTATGCTAAGAAAGAAAAGTATATATCCATCGCACACCATATCTGAAATGTATATACTATGTGACTTTAAAGACATAAATATGAAAAAAAAACTTTAACATATTTAAGGAAAAAAATTCTTTTTTTTGTATTAAGAGCAAGTAAGGACTTGAGAAGTACATGCAAAGATTTTTATCTTGAGTCCAGCTTTCTTATCTGTATCTTCCTCACTCTGTTTGAGCATGGTCAAATTCATGTGTCAGTTCCCTCAAATATGGTCATTTTTGAAGTGGTTAACTCACTCTATTAGATTCTTTTCGAATTAAAAGGTCTAGTGCACTTCTTATTTCTTTCACTGAGGAATAAATGAAATTATATAACTGGCATAGTTCAATATGTGTCAATAATTGGAGGTATTAACATCGCTAAGTACACTAAGTAAATGCAGTTACAAATTGATAAAAGGATAAAGGCAGATTGAATACCTTAGTATTAAGTTGTGGGTTGAGTTCTAAGAACAGTATAATGAACCTTAAGGAACTTTAAAGAATGATCGTTGTGAGACCTCCCTAGTGGTCCAGTGATTAAGAATTCACCTTCTAATGCAAGGAATGTGGGTTTGATCCCACATGATACAGGGCAACTAAGCCTGAAAGTACTGAGCCTGCACAATGGAGCCTGTGTGCTATGTCTCTTCAGCCGTGTCCATCTTTTTGTGACTCTATGGACTGTAGCCCACCAGGCTCCCCTGTCCATGTATTCTCTAGGCAAGAATACTGGAATATGTTGCCATTTCCTTCTCCAGAGGATCTTTCTGATCTAGGGATCAACACAAGTTTTATGTCTTCTGCATTGGCAGGCATGAGCCTAGGTGCCCCAATTAAAGAAACTCATGGGGCTGCAACAAGGGAAGCCCACACACTGCAATGAAGAGGCCACACACCACAAATGCAGGCCCAGCTCAGCCAAAATAAAAATAAAAATAATGATGTTTGTTATACAGAATCTTATCCCCCAAATTATCAAAGAATCAAAGAGCTACAGAGAATTGGGAAGACATCCATTATGAGATTTAAAAATCTGTACCCATATATAGAAAGACCGGAATTAAATGTGATATGAATGACATAAAATTATGTTTTAATTATCAGATGGCAGTTGATCTAGATGCACAGAATACAGTTGAAACTTTGATATTTTCAGCCCAAAACTTGTATTGAATGAACAAAAATTCACCATATACTACTGCTATAATATACAGTTGACAAAGTTCATTTCTCATGGCTTTATCCCTTCAATGAATATGGTCTGTGAAATTTTCAGTAATTTTATTGTTAGATTAACCTATTTAACAAGCTGAATTTTTATTTTTTATTCTTTTAAAATTTTATTTTATTTTTAAACTTTACATAATTGTATTAGTTTTGCCAAATATCAAAATGAATCCGCCATAGGTATACATGTGTTCCCCAACCTGAACCTTCCTCCCTTCTCCCTCCCCATACCATCCCTCTGGGTAGTCCCAGTGCACTAGCCCCAAGTATCCAGTATTGTGCATCAAACCTGGACTGGCAACTCGTTTCTTACATGATATTTTACATGTTTCAGTGTCATTCTCCCAAATCTTCCCACCTCTCCCTCTCCCACAGAGTCCATAAGACTGTTCTATGCATCAGTGTCCTTTTGCTGTCTCGTACACCGGGTTATTGTTACCATCTTTCTAAATTCCATATATATGCGTTAGTATACTGTATTGGTGTTTTTCCTTCTGGCTTACTTCACTCTGTATAATAGGCTCCAGTTTCATCCACCTCATTAGAACTGATTCAAATGTATTCTTTTTAATGGCTGAGTAATACTCCATTGTGTATATGTACCATCGCTTCCTTATCCATTCAACTGCTGATGGACATCTAGGTTGCTTCCATGTCCTGGCTATTATAAACAGTGTTGCGATGAACATTGGGGTACACGTGTCTCTTTCCCTTCTGGTTTCCTCAGTGTGTATGTCCAGCAGTAGGATTGCTGGATCATAACGTAGTTTTATTTCCAGTTTTTTAAGGAATCTCCACACTGTTCTCCAAAGTGGCTGTACTAGTTTGCATTCCCACCAACAGTGTAAGAGGGTTCCCTTTTCTCCACACCCTCTCCAGCATTTATTATTTGTAGACTTTTGGATCGCAGCCATTCTGACTGGTGTGAAATGGTACCTCATAGTGGTTTTGATTTGCATTTCTCTGATAATGAGTGATGTTGAGCATCTTTTCATGTGTTTGTTAGCCATCTGTATGTCTTCTTTGGAGAAATGTCTATTTAGTTCTTTGGCCCATTTTTTGATTGGGTCATTTGTTTTTCTGGAGTTGAGCTGTAGGAGTTGCTTGTATATTTTTGAGATTAGTTGTCTGTCCGTTGCTTCGTTTGCTATTATTTTCTCCCATTCTGAAGGCTGTCTTTTCACCTTGCTAATAGTTTCCTTTGTTGTGCAGAAGCTTTTAAGGTTAATTAGGCCCCATTTGTTTATTTTTGCTTTTATTTCCAATATTCAGGGAGGTGGGTCATAGAGGATCCTGCTGTGATGTATGTCAGAGAGTGTTTTGCCTATGTTCTACTCTAGGAGTTTTATAGTTTCTGGTCTTACGTTTAGATCTGTAATCCATTTTGAGTTTATTTTTGTGTATGGTGTTAGAAAGTGTTCTAGTTTCATTCTTTTACAAGTGGTTGACCAGATTTCCCAGCACCACTTGTTAAAGAGATTGTCTTTAATCCATTGTATATTCTTGCCTCCTTTGTCAAAGATAAGGTGTCCATATGTGCGTGGATTTATCTCTGGGCTTTCTATTTTGTTCCATTGATCTATATTTCTGTCACCTTTTTTCTCAAGCGCACATGGAACCTTCTCCAGGATAGATCACATCCTGGGCCATAAAGCTAGCCTTGGTAAATTCAAAAAAATAGAAATCATTCCAAGCATTTTTTCTGACCACAATGCAGTAAGATTAGATCTCAATTACAGGAGAAAAACTATTAAAAATTCAAACATATGGAGGCTGAACAACACACTGCTGAATAACCAACAAATCACAGAAGAAATCAAAAAAGAAATCAAAATTTGCATAGAAACTAATGAAAATGAAAACACAACAACCCAAAACCTGTGGGACATGGTAAAAGCAGTCCTAAGGGGAAAGTTCATAGCAATACAGGCACACCTCAAGAAACAAGAAAAAAGTCAAATAAATAACCTAACACTACACCTAAAGCAACTAGAAAAGGAAGAAATGAAGAACCCCAGGGTTAGTAGAAGGAAAGAAATCTTAAAAATTAGAGCAGAAATAAATGCAAAAGAAACAAAAGAGACCATAGCAAAAATCAACAAAACCAAAAGCTGGTTCTTTGAAAGGATAAATAAAATTGACAAACCATTAGCCAGACTCATCAAGAAACAAAGGGAGAAAAATCAAATCAATAAAATTAGAAATGAAAATGGAGAGATCACAACAGACAACACAGAAATACAAAGGATCATAAGAGACTACTATCAACAAGTATATGCCAATAAAATGGACAACGTGGAAGAAAAGGACAAATTCTTAGAAAAGTACAACTTTCCAAAACTCGACCAGGAAGAAATAGAAAACCTTAACAGACCCATCACAAGCAGGGAAATTGAAACTGTAATCAAAAATCTTCCAGCAAACAAAAGCCCAGGTCCAGACGGCTTCACAGCTGAATTCTACCAAAAATTTAGAGAAGAGCTAACACCTATCCTACTCAAACTCTTCCAGAAAATTGCAGAGGAAGGTAAACTTCCAAACTCATTCTATGAGGCCACCATCACCCTAATACCAAAACCTGACAAAGATCCCACAAAAAAAAGAAAACTACAGGCCAATATCACTGATGAACATAGATGCAAAAATCCTTAACAAAATTCTAGCAATCAGAATCCAACAACACATTAAAAAGATCATACACCATGACCAATTGGGCTTTTATCCCAGGGATGCAAGGATTCTTCAATATCCACAAATCAATCAGTGTAATACACCACATTAACAAATTGAAAAATAAAAGCCATATGATTATCTCAATAGATGCAGAGAAAGCCTTTGACAAAATTCAACATCCATTTATGATAAAAAGTCAACAGAAAGCAGGAATAGAAGGAACATACCTCAACATAATAAAAGCTATATATGACAAACCCACAGCAAACATTATCCTCAATGGTGAAAAATTGAAAGCATTTCAGGGGTGGAGGGAGGTGCCGCCAGAGCCCAGCCCCCCAGGCCAGTGGACAGTGCCCGCGGGCCTCCCAGGATGCTTCGCACAGACTCTGGTGAACTGATGCCGCTGGCCCCCAGCCTCGCTCTCCTCCAGCCCTGTCCTGGCCCAGCGGGGGCAGGCCGAGTCGCAGTAAATTATTTCATGGTCTTGAAAAAAAAAAAAAAAAGTTGTTCCTCTTGTTCCTCTAAAGTCAGGAACAAGACAAGGGTGCCCACTTTCACCATTACTATTCAACATAGTTTTGGAAGTTTTGGCCACAGCAATCAGAGCAGAAAAAGAAATAAAAGGAATCCAAATTGGAAAAGAAGAAGTAAAACTCTCACTATTTGCAGATGACATGATCCTCTACATAGAAAACCCTAAAGACTCCACCAGAAAATTACTAGAACTAATCAATGACTATAGTAAAGTTGCAGGATATAAAATCAACACACAGAAATCCCTTGCATTCCTATACACTAATAATGAGAAAACAGAAGGAGAAATTAAGGAAACAATTTAATTCACCATTGCAACGGAAATAATAAAATACTTAGGAATATATCTACCTAAAGAAACTAAAGACCTATATATAGAAAACTATAAAACACTGGTGAAAGAAATCAAAGAGGACACTAATAGATGGAGAAATATACCATGTTCATGGATTGGAAGAATCAGTATAGTGAAAATGAGTATAGTACCCAAAGCAATTTATAGATTCAATGCAATCCCTATCAAGCTACCAACAGTATTCTTCACAGAGCTAGGACAAATAATTTCACAATTTGTATGGAAATACAAAAAACCTCGAATAGCCAAAGCGATCTTGAGAAAGAAGAATCGAACTGGAGGAATCAACCTACCTGACTTCAGGCTCTACTACAAACCCACAGTTATCAAGACAGTATGCTACTGGCACAAGCTGAATTTTTAATTTGAAATTTCACACTCTCTAATAGTGAATACATTCTACTAGGTCATATTTCTTTGTACTAGGATGGTACAGTAACCCACAAATAAGAATGTGAAATAGACACAAAAAATGTTGTCATTAAAGAATCTTAATATAGTATGATTATGTATATAAGAGATTAAACATATGTGATTCTCTTGGTCTTTCAGGACTGTAAAATATTCCATTTACATAAAGTTTTATTTATATAGCTGTTTCAGAATAAACAGGCTAAATAAAACAAAGGAAATAATCTTCTAAATATAACCACTGAAGGTGAAACTATTCCTTTATTATGTAAAAGAATAACCTTCACATCCTATATGATGGATAACCCCCTCTTCCAACTAAAGTCACATTTTTAATCCAGAGCTTCCTCATGGCATTTTTCATTTCTCAGGGTGTAGATTAATGGGTTCATCATGGGAGTTATGAATATTGAAACAAACATTATGGATTTATCAATGGGAAAGTTGGCATTAGTCCTTGCATACAGAAAGATACAAGGAACAAAGAATAGAACGACAACAGTTATATGAGATAAACAGGTATAGAAGGCTTTGTGATTCCCTTCCAAACCATGAGTCTTCAGGGAGTGTACTATGACCCCATAGGACACTAAGAGGATGAAGAAGACAACAGTGTGAATTGCCCCTTCATTAACTATCATAGAGAGTCCAATGAGGTGGGTATCAGAGCAAGCAAGTTTCAGTAAAGGGTACATGTCACACATGAAGTTGTTAATGATATTGGGGCCACAGAAAGGGAGCTGATAAATAAAGAGCAATTGAACCAGTGAGTGAAGAAAGCCTTTAGTCCAGGCCACCAGCAGCATGAGGACACATACCTTCTGATTCATGATGATCAAATAATGAAGAGGTTTGCAGATGGCTACATATTGGTCATAGGCCATCACCACCAGAAGAATGACTTCAGTACCAGCAGTTAAATGATCTATAAAGACTTGAGTCATACAAGATTGGAAAGAAATAATATTTTTATCATGAGGCAAGTAGGTGATAATTTTGGGAGCAATGGTGGTAGAATAGACAGCATCTATAAATGATAAAGAGGCCAGAAAAAAGTACATGGGGGAATCCAGTGATCAGCTGGCTGTGATGGTCATCATGATAAGCAGATTGCCCATTATCGTCACAATGTAGATGAGTAAGAATGAAACAAATAGAACTTTTTGCATCTCAGGGTTTTGTGTGAGCCCCAGGAGGGCAAACTCAGTCACATTTTTCCTATTTCCATTGTGTTCTGAAGCTGTTGATCAGGTGTCAGAGACTGCAAACCAAAGGGCCAGTAATGAATCTGAGATCACAAGCTTTGTGTCAAATATGTGATGCCTTACTGGACAATTTTCTCCACAGTATCTCACACAGAGTAAATCTTTAGAACATGACACTTTGTAATGTCCTTCCACAGTACTCCATTAATTTTATCAAATTCCTTGCTTCAACTACAGTGATGAAGCTTCAGTGTTCTAGTCGAGGAGTATATATGAGTGGGTGTATCTATGAGTTTATGTACCGAATGAGGAAAAAGATGCTTTCTCTAGAATATCTCCTATCAAAGAAAATATTTTTTTTCATTTTACATATCATTTTTACTCTTTTTTTTCGGCAAAACCAATATAATATTGTAAAGTAATTAACCTCCAATTAAAATAAATAAATTTATATTTAAAAAATAAATAAAAGGAAAAAGAAAAGAAAAAAATTAAATTTATTTATTTTAATTGGACACTAATCACTTTACAATATTGTATTGATTTTGACATGCATCAACATGAATCTGTCACGGGTGTACATATGTTCCCCATCCTGAACCCCCCTCCCCATACCATCCCTCTGGGTCATCCCAGTTCACCAGCCCCAAGCATCCTGTATCATACTTGGACTGGTGATTCGTTTCTTATATGATATTACACATGTTTCAATGCCATTCCCCCAAATCATCCCAGCCTCTCCCTCTCCCACAAGGTCCAAAAGACTGTTCTATACATCTGTGTCTCTTTTGCTATCTTGCATACAGGGTTATCATTTCTTTTTTCCTAAGTGCATTTTGACCTTCTGAAATCTACCAGGAAAACACTCTCATCTCTAATAACTTTATTTACATACTTACATGAATTAATACCTAGTCATGGAGCATAAAATTATGTGCTAAGCCACTTAATCGTGTTCAACCCTTGTGACCCCATAGACTGTAGCCTGCCAGGCTCCTTTGTCCATGGAATCCTCCAGGCAAGAATACTAGAGTGGATTGCTATTTCCTTCTCCAGGATAAAATTACAAGTTGGACTTGTAATACTTTTCTGTATATTATATTTCCAAAAATCAAGACATAAATCAACCACAAGAGTTGGAGAACAGGCACATTTTGAATGCTCTTCCAATGCTTATTCATACTTATGGTTAGTCACTCAGTTGTGTTCATCTCTTTTGCGACCCCATGGACTGTAGCCCACCAGACTTCTCTGTCCATAGCTTTCTCCAGGCAAGAATATTGGAATGGGTAGTCAGTCTCTTCTCCAGGGGATCTTCCTGACCCAAGGTTTGGACCGGGGTCTCCTGAATTGCAGGTGGATTCTATGAAGTAAAATCCACCAGAGAAGCCCTTGATGCTTATTAAATTTTACTTAAACTAAATTTCAAAACTCATAAGAGATCAACTGAACAGAGATAAAATATATGAAATCTTACTATTCAAGAAAGTACAAAAAAATAAAATAAAATAAAGTACAATAAAATCATCATTTTGTTTGAATACATACACACTCATAAACACACTCAAACACATACATAAACACAAACTAAGTAGAGATTTATTGCAAGCTACTTGGAAGGAAAAAATGAATAATGCATTTTGAAGAGAAAAATGGACATAACAATTTATTATAAGCTATTGGAGGGGGAAAATGAACAGTACAAAAATAAGGGATTGGGTACTATGCAAGCATTTTTACTATTTTTCAAAATTGTTTAGAACTGATTATTGCTAGCCAAGCTCAATGAAGAATGACAAAATAAAGATTTTAGGCTGAATCATTTTATAATGGAAAGAATTTGCTACCAAACATCTAGAAACATCATTTGATTTTGCTTAGCTTGGGCTTCCCTGGCAGGACTAGTGTAAAGAATCTGCCTGCAAGTGTAGGAGACATAAGAGACATCAGTTCCATCCCTTGATCAAGAAGACTCCCTGCAAGAGAAAATGTCAACCCACTCTAATATTCTTGCCTGGAGGATCCCATGGACAGAGAAGCCTGGTGGACTATCATTCATAGCGTGGCAATGAGCCGGACATGACCCACTGTTAGAGCATAAGCTGGAGGCACCTTTGGAAAATCACATCCCAACTCCGATTGCTATTGAAAAGGCACCATTATTTCAAGATATGTGAGTTTCCAAATTCTTGTCATTGAAGCCTTTATTATAAATGGCACACTAACATTTTTGCTGGTTCATTCTCTTTATATTAATGATGAGTTAATATATGTTAGTGTAAAGAAGGCTGAGCGCCGAAGAATTGATGCTTTTGAACTGTGGTGTTGGAGAAGACTCTTGAGAGTCCCTTGGACTGCAAGGCGATCTAACCAGTCCATTCTGAAGGAGACCAGCCCTGGGATTTCTTTGGAAGGAATGATGCTAAAGCTGAAACTCCAGTACTTTGGCCACCTCATGCAAAGAGTTGACTCATTGGAAAAGACTCTGATGCTGGGAGGGATTGGGGGCAGGAGGAGGAGGGGACAAGAGAGGATGAGATGGCTGGATGGCATCACTGACCCGATGGACGTGAGTCTGAGTGAACTCCGGGAGTTGGTGATGGACAGGGAGGCCTGGCGTGCTGCGATTCATGGGATCGCAAAGAGTCGGACACGACTGAGCAACTAATCTGATCTGAATATATGTTAGAGGTTATTTATTTATTAAAGTAGCCAATAGTTTAGACTAGTTATTATGTTCAAATGATATGTTATTATTGTTGTTAGTCTATATAAAATACAAAATATTCATTCTCATTTAAGGAAAATAAATTGTCTGTTAGGTCTTTCAGATATGATCCAGGATCAGTTTTTTTTGTGTGTAATTGTTTTAAACGTGCTCCATTTCAGTATTTACTTTATAGACTGACATTTTTGAAGTACAGGAGATTTTTATGTTCATTGTGCCTCTGACAAGACAAATTTTACTCAAACATTAGAGGTAGAATAAAAATATAAAGAAGAGAAAATAAGAGAAGATTGAAAAAAGGCAGATAGAAAATGGCAAAGACCATGAGCTGAAAAGAATATGCTTTGAAATCAGTAAACACCTTAGTTTGAAGTCACTGAATGAGTAAGGAGTAGAGGAATTTCAGATTTCCTAACTGTCCATCTGGAGGTGGAATGAGAGGTAACTTCAACATCAAGATTTATATTATATTTTTGGTCAAAGGAAAATGAGGAAATCAAATTCTGAACTTTAAGATGCAGAAATAAAAGAAACCAGCTGCCTAAAGGAGCTCTGGCTTCAGAGTTTTGGCATTTCATTGTATGTTGTTGTACCTGATTAGTTACCAAAATGTGTCTGATTCTTTGCAACCCCATGGACTATAGCCTGCCAGAACCTTCTGTCCATGGCATTTCCCAGAATGAATATATTGGAGTGAGTTGCCACTTCCTTCTCTAGGTAACCTTCCTAAACCAGGGATTTAATGTAAGTCTCCTGCTTGGCAGGCAGATTCTTTACCATTGTGCCACTTGGGAAGACTTTCACTGTATAGACACATTATTAAATATCTCCACTCACAATGAGGAAGCTACATAAGTATTTGTAATAGAAAATAAATACTCACAGTTCATAGCGGTTGTATGAGCACTAAAGAGGTAACTTCCAGGAGGAGACCCTTTGAGGATTTACACTTGAACTTTTGAGCACTTTCAACATTTATGTGTTTATAGCTGATTTTTCATTGTCATCTGTTGGATTTGTTGGGTCAGTAAACATGTCTTACTAATAACTGTATCCCCAGATTCTCACTGTACCTTATCCATTTTAAGTGAGCAAAGAATATTTGACTATTAAAATGTTCTTATGAGCATTAGTATTCTAAACTTCATAAAGTATTAATTTGACTCAGAATGATATAAAATTGTAGATTTATCAATATTTTACTTGAGTAAAAATAAATTGCTTCAAACATTTGTGAGATTCTTTAAATCTCTTAAATATAATCAGAGAACATACATCTTTAAAGAATGCTCAAAAATGCACATTCATGATACCTCTACCAAAAGGATAAATAAAACAAATTAAGTTGAGCTATGCTATGCCAAATTCAACAGCATACAATGAAAAAAACAAAAAAACAAAAAACATATGGTATGCAAGGCATAAAATTTTGGGAAACACTTTCAATTAGAAGATCTTAGAAATTGCAAGCCCTGAAAATTTGAGTTTCAGTCCAGACCCCTTTGCAACATATGATCACAATCTATACTTTAATATGTTTCTATTTAACTGTCTATATACTAAACCCTGTTTCCAATGCAAGTAATAGTTTTAATTTAGTGATTGACCAGTGACCATAAAAATGATGCAGCAAAAAAATTGAAGGTCTTAATAAACATTTAACCAGTTCATCAGATTTTGTTTAAAAAGATAAATTTTAAAGCAACATCTTTGACAAAGGAGGCAAGAATATACAATGAAGAAAAGACAATCTCTTAAACAAGTGGTGCTGGGAAAACTGGTCGGCAACTTGTAAAAGAATGAAACTAGAACACTTTCTAACACCATACAGAAAAATAAACTCAAAATGGATTAAAGATATAAATGTAAGGACAGAAACTATAAAACTCCTAGAGAAGAACATAGGCAAAACACTCTCTGACATACATCACAGCAAGATCCTCTATAACTCGCCTCCCAGAATGCTGGCAATAAAAGCAAAACTAAACAAATGGGACCTAATTAAAATTAAAACCTTCTTCACAACAAAAGAAACTATAAGCAAGGTGAAAAGACAGCCTTCAGAATGGGAGAACATAATAGCAAATGAAGCAACTGACAAACAACTAATATCAAATACATATAAGCAACTCCTGCAGCTCAATTCCAGAAAAACAAACAACCCAATCAAAAATTGGGCCAAATAACTAAATAGACATTTCTCCAAAGAAGACATACAGATGGCTAATAAACATATGAAAAGATGCTCAACATCACTCATTATCAGAGAAATTCAAATCAAAACCACGATGAGATACCATTTTATGCCAGGCAGAATGGCTGCTGTGCAAAAGTCTACAAGCAATAAATGCTGGAGAGGGTGTGGAGAAAAGGGAACCCTCTTACACTGTTGGTGGGAATGCAAACTAGTATAGCCACTATGGAGAACAGTGTGGAGATTCCTTAAAAAACTGGAAATAGAACTGCCTTATGACCCAGCAATCCCACTGCTGGGCATACACACTGAGGACACCAGAATTGAAAGAGACATGTGTACCCCAATGTTCATTGCAGCAGTGTTCACAATAGCCAGGACATGGAAGCAACCTAGATGTCCATCAGCAGATGAATGGATAAGAAAGCTGTGGTACATTTACACAATGGAGTATTACTCAGCCATTAAAAAGAATACATTTGAATCAGTTCTAATGAGGTGGATGAAACTGGAACCTATTATACAGAGTGAAGTAAGCCAGAAAGAAAAACACCAATACAGTATACTAATGCATATATATGGAATTTAGAAAGATGGTAAAAATAACCCTGTATACGAGACAGCAAAAGAGACACTGATGTATAGAACAGTCTTTTGGACTCTGTGGGAGAGGGAGAGGGTGGGATGATTTGGGAGAATGGCATTGAAACATGTATAACATCATATAAAAACCAAATCGCCAGTCCAGGTTCAATGCAGGACACAGGATGTTTGGGCCTGGTGCACTGGGATGACCCAGAGGGATGATATGAGGAGGGAGGTGTGAGGGGGATTCAGGATGGGGAACACATGTACACCCGTGGCAGATTCATGTTGATGTATGGCAAAACCAATACAATATTGTAAAGTAAAAAAATAATAATAATAATAATAAATAAAAAAATAAAGCAACATCAAATTTTCCAAATCAATGTCTTTATAATAAAGGGAAATATACTGCCTGTAAACCCTAAATATGGTTGAGCATGCTTTGAAGACAAATACAGAAAAGCAATGACCAGGTATCATACATTTCCTACCTCATACATAGTCTTGTTAAGTTTTACTTGCTTTTATGTTTTATAATTTTGCAGGTGTGGCTCTGGATGGCAGTATTGTGCTTTATGAGAACTTGGGATTTAAATTAATGTTACTGGATGTTTGGGGATGGTGCACTGGGACGACTCGACTCAGAGGGATGGTACGGGGAGGAGGGAGGGAGAAGGGTTCAGGATGGGGAACACGTGTATACCTGTGGCGGATTCATGTTGATATATGGCAAAACCAATACAATATTGTAAAGTTAAAAATAAAATAAACAAAATAATAAAAAATCTAATAAAAAAATAAAAGCAGTTCAAAAAAAAAAAAATTATGGTTTGGAATTCTAACCCTGCAATCTGTACTTACTAACTGCATGACCTGGATCAAGTATTCAATACCATCTGTATAATGAGACATAATATCACTTACCACATAGCATGGTTTTAGGGATTCAACAGGATAATACAAATACTCTCTGTGAAAATGGTCTGACTAGTAATCATTAAATAAATTAAAAATATGATTTACTATTATTTGTTTCCCCATGTAACTTTAGCACCATGACTCTACAATTAGTTTTACTTCAGTTTCCCCTCAAACCCACTCTTTTATCTAATTATCCAAAAAATCATTCCCTTTGGATAGGCAGATTGAATGAGCCATTAACTTTTGCAATTCTGGAAACTGCCCTATTTTAACCACTCATATGACGTTGTGGACATTCCCCTGTCTGTCTTTTTCCAAGTCTCATTTTCTTCTTTGAAATATATCATTAAAACTAAATTTAATCTGAGGAATCATCTTTCCATAATTAAGAGGACAACTGAGTGCATAAATTGATGTGATCTATTGCATTCATATTAAAGTTAAGATCCTAAAAATGAGAAAATATTCTTATAGTTATTGCAAAGAAAGGTATAGATATTGACATTTTCTTAAAATTCTGTAAATTGTGTGTATAAAAATATTAATGAATTCTATTTTCCCAGATACTGAAATTCACTGTCTAATAAGTTATAAGTACAGGTAAGTGAGTCTAACAAATAAATCATTGTCTCTGAACTCATTTTCACATTATAAGTTTGTTTGCCTCTGTAAGAAGAGGTTATTAGTTAATTCTAAAAATGTTAATGGGGGTTTCTTCAAAAAAAGAATCGGAAGAAAATACTGTAGTCCATATTGGTACAGGACATTCATAGGAATATTATTCACAATTGCCCAGAGGTGGAAACAACCCAAATTCCCAACAACTAATGAATGGGCTTCCCTGGTAGTTCAGCAGTAAAGAATTCACCTGCCAATGCTGGAAATGCAAGTTTGATCTCTGAGTTGGGAAGATCCCCTAGAAAAGGAAATGGCAACACACTCCAGTATTCTTGCCTGGGACATTCCATGGACAGAAGAGCCTTGTGGGCTACAGTCCACGGGGTCACAAAGGATTTGGACATGACTTAGTGACTAAGAAGCAACAATGAATGAATGGACAAATTGTGCTATATATAAAAAATGGGATATTAGCCTTCAAAAAGAAGGACATTCTAATATATGCTATATCAGGGATTCATCTTGAAAACATATACTAAGTGCAATAAGCCAGACAGAAAAGGCAAATATTTATGATCTGCCTTTTTGAGGTTCCTAGAATAGTCATATTCTCAGAGACAGAAAGTTTATCAGTCCTTACCAGGATTTGTGGAAGAGAAGAGTTCCATTGTTATTATTTAAATGGGTGCAGAGTTTTAGTTCAAATGATGATAAAGTTCTGGAGATAGAGAGTGAAAATGGATGAACAATAATGTGTTAGGTATATTTTACCACAATAAAAAAGTTATCAATAAATAAAATACACAGAACCAGGATATTTAAAGAGATCATTCACAAGGTAACAGTATATAAAGAGCTATATTAATATTTGTATTATCTTAAATATATTGAAATGCAAAATTATTGCTAAATTCTCTATATAAAGCAATCTTAAAAAAGTTACAGAAAGACCATTTTCATATCGCATTATACTGTCATGTTCTCTTTTGCTATATGTTTTCTCTATTTCAGCACACATTTGAATACTTCTAAAACAAAATATTGGATAAATGTATCTCTTCTCTTTTTAATTCAATAATATTTTACAAAAGGGAGTAAAAAAAAAGTGTGTATTATATTATTCCAGGAGCTTCTAGCATAAAACGTTTGAGGTTATGTGTTAAATCCTGCTTCTTAAGAAAGATACATAATTCATTTCAAATAACTCTATTCTGCTCTATTCTCATAGCATAGATGAATTTTTGTGAATGTGTTACCTGGGTTTTATATTTCCTCTTCTGTTATATTTTCAAATCCAGGCTTCTCCAATTCTGTCTTTGGTCCTTATAGATGAAATTTAGTTCAATTAAGATAAATCAAGATTGTCACCCTATCAACCCTGCTATAACCACAGAGCAAAGATCAGGACACACTTAGTCCTTGCAGCTGGAAGTGCTTTGTCACATGGATACACCTCACTACATATACAAGGCATGATAGTTTGCAGTGCTTTTATTTTATTTTTTCCCTTTTTTTTAAATTTTATTTTATTTTTAAACTTTACAATATTGTATTAGTTTTGCCAAATATCGAAATGAATCCACCACAGGTATACCCGCATTCCCCATCCTGAACCCTCCTCCCTCCTCCCTCCCCTACCCTCCCTCTGGGTCATTCCAGTGCGCCAGCCCCAAGCATCCAGTACCGTGCACCGAACCTGGACTGGCGACTCGTTTCATACATGATATTATACATGTTTTAATGCTATTCTCCCAAATCTCCCCACCCTCTCCCTCTCCCTCTCCCACAGAGTCCATAAGACTGATCTATACATCAGTGTCTCTTTTGCTGTCATGTACACAGGGTTATTGTTACCATCTTTCTAAATTCCATATATATGCGTTAGTATACTGTATTGGTGTTTTTCTTTCTGGCTTACTTCACTCTGTATATTAGGTTCCAGTTTCATCCATCTCATTAGAACCGCAGTGCTTTTAAACCCTTAGTTCAGATTGTATAATTATCCTGAGTTGACTTAAATAATATATATTTGATGTGGTTGATGTCATCAAACTGAAAAGATTTTATTGAAAATATATTTCAGTACCAAATTTAAAACTTCACTATTATGTTCAACTAGCCAGATTAATTTAGCAAACTTTTGATAATAACTTTAGCCAATAATGTGAAGAGCTGGATAATTAAATAAATGGGTTTTATTTTGTATTTTTACAAAGCCTTTATATGACTATATTGATATGATTCATATCTGCTAAGGTAATGACTTATATTTTACATCTTGGCAGTAACATCAATACCCATGGAAAAGTCTTCACTCAGGGAAATGTAGACATGAATGAGCATTTAATGAACAATGAACAACAAATCACTTTACTGAGCCATTAAAGCAATTAATCCCCCTGCTGCTGGTTCAAGATAAAATTCACCTAGGAATCATGCTCCAGAGAACTGAGAGATCCTTCCAGTGCATGGTATATTTTCAGAGGCTTCTCCTGGCCAATGGCCTTTGGAGAACCAACTGGAAAAACATCATCCTAAAATAGCAAAGAGTAGGTGATTCATTAAGACCAAAGACCTAAGTTTCTGTAAAAAACTATTCTTTATTTTCTATTAATCAGTGTATATTTGAAATTCTCAAATCCAAGATGACACTGGAGTGAAGTTAAAAAGCTTAAGCCTTTGTGTAAGGCAGATATATGTAATGTTGTTGTAGTTCAGTTGTTCAGTCGTGTTCAACTCTTTGTGGCCCCATGAACTACAACACACCTTACTTCCCTGTTCTTCACCATCTCCCAGAGCTTGCTCAAACTTTTGTCCATTAAGCTGGTGATGTCTTCCAACCATCTTCTCCTCTGTTGTTCCCTTCTCCTCATGTCCTCAATCTTTTCTAGCATCAGGGGCTTTTCCGAAGAGTCAGCTCTTCACATGAGGTGGCCAAAATATTGGATCTTTGGCTTCATCATCAGCCCTTTCAATTAATATTCAGGATTGATTTCCTTTAAAATTGACTGATTTGCTCTTCTTGCCATCCAAGGGACTCTCTAGAGTCTTCTCCAGCACCACAGTTCAAAAGCATCATCTCTTTAATTCTCAGCCAACTCTCACATCAGAACATGACTACTGGAAAAACTATAGCTTTGACTAGCTGGAACTATTGTCACCATGCTTATTTAAATTATATGCAGAGTACATCATGAGAAATGCCTTAATCAAGATTGGCAGGAGAAATATCAATAACCTCAGATATGCAGATGACAACACCCTGATAGCTGAAAGCAAATAAGAACTTAAGAGCCTCTTAATGAAAGTGAAATAGGAGAGTGAAACAGTTGGTTTAAAATTCAACATTCATAAAACTAAGATCATGGCATCCAGTCCCATAACTCCATGACAAATAGATGGGGAAACAATGGAAACAGGGACGGGCTTTATTTTATTGGGCTCCAAAATCACTGCAGATGGTGACTGCAGCCATGAATTTAAAAGGTGTTTGCTCCTTGGAAGCAAAGCTATGACCAATATAGACAGCATATTAAAAAGCAGAGGCATTACTTTGCTGACAAAGGTCTGTCTAGTCAAAGCTATGGTCTTTAAGGAGTCATATTTGGATCTGTGAGCTGGATAATTAAAGAATGCTGAGCATCGAAGAATTGATGATTTTGAACTGTGATGGTGGATAAGACTCTTGAGAGTCCCTTGGACTGCAAAGAGATCAAACCAGTCAATCCTAAAGGAAATCAAAGTTCCAATATTTTGGCCACCTGATACCAAGAACTGACTCATCTGAAAAGGCCCTGATGCTGAGAAAGATTGAAGGCAGGAGGAGAAGGTGATGACAGGGGATGAGATGGTTGGATGACATTATGTACTCAATGGACATGAGTTTGAATAAGCTCCAGGAATTGGTGTTGGACAGGGAAGCCTAGCATGCTGGAGTCCATGGGATCACAGAGAGTCAGACATGACTGAGCACTGAACTGACTGGAGACAGACCTTTGTCAGCAAAATGATGTCGCTGCTTTTTAATACACAGTCTATGTTTGTCATGCCATGTGCTATGTCTTCCAGGATTGCTGTGGCAAGTATACCTGTCCCCAAGGCAGGCCACTGCACACATGTGCCTCTGCAAAAGACATTGAAACACTCAAAGGCAGGTCTGGCTCTGAATGGTTCTGAAAAAAAACATAGTCCACTGGAGAAGGGAATGGCAAACCACTTCAACATTCTTGCATTGAGAACCCCATGAACAGTATGAAAAGGCAAAAAGATGTGACACTGGAAGTTGAACTCCCCAGTCAGTAGATGCCCAATATGCTACTGGAGAAGAGAAATAGCTCCAGAAAGACTAAATAGCTCCAGAGAAATACCTTAAGAAACAATAAAGAGGCTGATTCAAAGTGGAAACAATGACCAGTTGTGGATGTGTCTTGTGGTGAAAGTAAATTCTAATGCTGTAAAGAACAATATTACATAGGAACCTGGAATGTTAGGTCCATGAATCAAGGTAAACTGGGAGTGGTCAAACACGAGATGGCAAGAGTGAACACTGACATTTTAGGAATCAGTGATCTAAAATGGACCAGAGTAGTTGAATTTAATTCAGGTGACTATTATAGCTAATATTGTGGGCAAGAATCCTTAAGAAGAAATGGAGTAGTCTTCAGAGTCAACAAAAGAGTCTGATATGTAGCAGTTGGTTACAATCTCAAAAATAACAGAATGATCTCTGTTCACTTCTAAGGCAGATCATTAAATACCACAGTAATCCGAGTCTATGAACCAACCACTAATGCCAAAAAAGCTGAAGTTGAATGGCTCTATGAAGACCTACAAGATCCTCTAGAACTAACCCCCATAAAAGATGTCCTTTTCATCATAGGGGACTGGAATGCAAAGATACATGGAGTAACAGGTAGGGTTAGCCTTGGAGTACAAAGTGAAGCAGAGCAAAGGCTAACTGAGATTTTCCAAGAGAATGCACTGGTCATAGCAAACACCCTCAGCCAATAACACAAGAGTCCATACCACATATGAATGGTCAATACTGAAATCAGTTTGATTATATTATTTGCAGTCAAAGGTGGAGAAGCTCTATACAGTCAGCAAAAAAAGACCAGAAGCTGACTGTGGTTCATGTCATGAACTCCTTACTGCAAAAATCAGACTCAAATTGAAGAAAGTAGGGAAAACCACTAGTCCATTCAGGTATGACCTAAATCAAAACCTTATGATTATACAGTGGAAGTGGCAAATAGATTCAAGGGATTAGATCTGATAGACAGAGTGCCTGAAGAACTATGGACAGAGGTTCATAACATTGTACAGGAGGCTGTGCTCAAAACTATCCTCGAGAAAAAGAAATGCAAAAAGGCAAAATGGTTGTCTGAGGAGGCCTTATAAATAGCTAAGAAAAACAGAGAAGTAAAAGGCAAAAAGGCAAAGATATACCCATCTGAATGCGGAATTCCAAAGCATAGCAAGGAGAGATAAGAAAGCCTCCCAAAGTGTTTAATGCAAAGAAATAGAGGAAAACAATAGAATGGGAAAACTAGGGATCTCTTCAAGAAAATTAGAGACACCAAGGAAACATTTCATGCAAGATGAGCACAATAAAGGACAGAAATGATATGGATAGAAGCAGAAGATATTAAGAAGTAGAAATAATACACAGAAGAATTATACAAAAAAGATTTGATATAAATTACGCAAAAAGATAATTATACAAAAAAGTAAGTTGCAGAACTAGAACTCTGTTTCTGTTGTTTCACTTCCAAGTTCTTAGCTGATTGATTTAAGAGTTCATCAAAACCAGAGAAATGCAAATCAAAACCACAATGAGGTACCATTTCACACCAGGCAGAATGGCTGCTATCCAAAAGTCTACAAGCAATAAATGCTGGATAGAGCGTGGATAAAAGGGAACCCTCTTACACTGTTAGTGGGAATGCAAATTAGTGCAGCCACTATGGAGAACAGTGTGGAAATTCCTTAAAAAACTGGAAATAAAACTGCCTTATGACCCAGCAATGCCCACTGCTGGGCATACACACCAATGACACCAGAATTGAAAAAGACACGTGTACCCCAGTGTTCATCACAGCAGGACACAATAACACACATAGGCTATGTTCACAATAGCCAGGACATGGAAGCAACTTAGATGTAAATCAGCAGATGAATGGATAGGAAAACAGTGGTACATATACACAATGGAGTATTACTCAGCCATTAAAAAGAATACATTTGAATCAGTTCTAATGAGGTGGATGAAATGACCCTCTTATACAGAATGAAGTAAGCCAGAAAGAAAAACACCAATACAGTAAACTAATGCATATATATGGAATTTAGAAAGATGGAAACGACAACCCTGTATGAGAGAGAGCAAAAGAGACACTGATGTATAGAACAGTCTTTTGGACTCTGTGGGAGAGGGAGAGGCTGGGATGATTTGGGAGAATGGCATTGAAACATGTATAATATCATATACGAAATGAATCGCCAGTCCAGGTTCAATGCATTATACAGGATGCTTGGGGCTGGTGCACTGGGATGACCCAGAGGGATGGTACGGGGAGGGAGGTGGGAGGGGGGTTCAGGATAGGGAACACGTGTATACCTGTGGAGGATTCATGTTGATGTATGGCAAAATCAATACAAAATTGTAATTAGCCTCCAATTAAAATAAATTTATATTAAAAATGAATAAAAGCAATAAAAAATGTGACTGAGGAAAAAAAAAAAAAAAACAACAACACAGAAATCTCCAGAAAGTATTGGACATCTTTCACTATAAGCAGAATAACTATCCTGGATTTCATATTATGTTATAAATGAGTTTTCTATGAATTCAAGTACATGGAAACTAGAATTTGATCTACAAGGAAATAAGAAAAAATAAATAAATTAATAAAGTCTTAGGCATTGAGAATTGAATGTTCCATGAGAGACTCATTCTTTTTATTTTGCATATCAAGAAACAGATTCAGGTAAGGAAAGAAACATTTCTAAAATTGCACATCCTGATGCTGGCAGAATAAACAATTGAGTTTTCTCAAAATGCAACCTGCTTATTTTTCCCTGTATGTAATAGCTGATGTTCTCACTTCTTACACAGTCTTTCAAATAATAGACACTGTTTGTCGAATTGATCTATGTAATTGCTTTAATTACATAGATACTTCAAAGCTATAACAAACCTACACAGCATATTAAGAAGCAGAGACATCTCTTTGCTAACAAATGTCCTTATAGTCAATGGTATGACCCTCCCAGTGTTCTTACAGATATGAGATTTGGACCATAAAGAAGGCTGAAAACTGAAGAACTGGTTCTTTCAAATTGTAGTGTTGGAGAAGACTCTTGAAAGTCCCTTGGACTGCAAGGGCCTAAAAGAAATCAGTCCTGAATATTCATTGGAAGGACTGATGCTGAAACTGAAACTCCAATACTTTGGCCACCTGCTGGGAAGAGCTGACTAACTGGAAAAGACCCCAATGCTGGGAAAGATTGAGGGCAGGAGAATGGGGTGACAGAGGATGAAATGGTCGTATGGCATCACTGACTCAATGGACGTATGCTTAAGCAAACTCCAGAAGATACTGAAGCACAGGGAAACCTGGTGTGCTATAGTCCATGGGTTTGCAAAGAGTATAACAAGACTTAACAACTGAAAAACCACAAATTACTCCATTGAGCCTCGTTGTTCTCTAAAGGACCCGCCTAGGAAAGTGAGGATGATGGATGATCACAGTGAAAAATCTGTCCTATAGGATTTCCCCATATAATAATAATAATAATAATAATAATAATAATAATAATAAACAGTAACAGAGTAAAGATTAATGATACAGAATGTTTTTCAGCTCCCACAGTTGTTTCAGGGAAAATTCAGTTCTGACTCCCCATTGAAACTGATTCTTTGACTTGCTTTTTGGTGCTTTTGTTCCTATAATCATACATAACAGCCTACCTCAGAGAATTCTGCTCTATGTCTTACTGTTAAAGAGCATTTGTTCAGAACCCTGTCCATCTATAGATGGCAGGAAGGAAGATATTTGCACATTGCCCTGTCTAAGGCTTACAATTCTAGGAGATATTTTCAAGATTAATGGCCTTTTTTCTTTATTTCCTCACCATCGTATGCCTCCGCCCCCCCCCGCCCCCTCTGTTCTATCAAAAAACCTGGCATCCAGACCCCAATAAGATGGTTATTTTGAGTATTAATCTACCATTTTCTCAATCAGTTGGCTTTCTGTCGGTTTGATATCACATAAATATGGTGCTGCATTTTGTTCGCTATTTTGGAAAAGATTAGTATCAAACACTTCTACTCAGTCCTTTATAGTATCCCAACTTTATTCAAGCATTGGTGACCCAATATGGACATAACGCCTTCAGTAAAATGCACAAAACAGTAAATAGAAAGTCAATTTAATAGAGTTAGGAGGTCATAAGAAGTAACACATATGCCCTGAAACATAACAAAGCCTGACAGGAAGAAGAAAGATGCCTCTTCTTTTCTGGCAAAGGCTCAGGAAATTAAAAGCCATGGGCTCTTTATTTATTAGAGGCCCTCCACCCAACTCCCTCCTCCCCTCTTTAAAAATATTCTCCTTCATTTGCCTTGAGAGAAGTTGCACATGGTTCATTGTGGCTGCAGGTTCCAAATTACAATTCTTCCTGATTCCATATACACTCATTTGCACCCCCCCCACCCCCCCGAAAAAATCTGGCATTCAATTGGTTTCAGGTCAACAACTATCCACATACTTTGGCCACCTGATGTGAAGAACTGACTCCTTGGAAAATACACTGATGTTAGGAAAGATTGAAGGCAGAAAGAGAAAGGGACGACAGAGGATGAGATGGTTGGATGACATCACTGACTTCATGGACATGAGTTTGAACAAGCTCCAGGCATTGTTGATGGACATCGAAGCCTGGCATGCCGCGGTCCATGGATTTGCAAAGAGTTGGACAAGACTGAGGACTGAACTGACTGAGCTTCTCTAATATTCTTGTTCTTTGGGGACTTTCCGAGCCAAAACATTGAGGAAAATGGTAAATACCCCATTCAGCACCCATTAATGTTTATAAATTAATATTATAATTTTGGCATAGTCCAGTCTTGCTGTATGTATTATGTTTTGCTTAAATCTATTTTAAACAAATGAGTTAAAAGCTAATGCCTCAAATAGTCAGCCACTAATTATGCTTGCTTCAAGATTTTAAAAGTTTCATTTGAATTCTACTTTGTATTTATTTTATTATAAAAATGTGTTTTAAAAAAACAAAAGAAAGAAAGAAACATGCTCAGAAAACTTGGGTTCCTCTGTAGCCCGCCAGGATCCTCTGTCCATAGGATTTCCCAAGCAAGAATAATGGTGTGGGTTGCCATGCCCTCCACCAGGAGATCTTTGGACCCTTGGATGGAACCTACATCTCCTGCAGCTCCTGCATTGCAGGCGGATTCTTCACCATTGGCAAAGAACTCACCTGCCAATGCAGGAGATGTAACAGACTCGCAATTGATCCCTGGGTTGGGAAGATCCCCTGGAGGAGGGCATGGCAACTCACTCTAGTATTCTTGCCTGGAAAATCCCATGGACAGAGGAGCCTGGAGGGCTATGATCCAGTACATTTAGTTCAGTTACTGGGTCATGTCAAACTCTTTGTGACCCCATGGACTACAGCATGCCAGGCTTTCCTGTCTATCACCAACTCCCAGAGCTTGCTCAAACTCATGTCCATCAAGTAGGTGATGCCATCCCACCATCTCATCCTCTGCCTTCCCCTTCTCCTCTTGCCTTCAATCTTTCCCCAGCATCAGGGTCTTTTCCAATGAGTCAGTTCACAATCAGGTAACCAAAGTATTGGAGCTTCAGGTTCAGCACCAATCCTTCCAATGAAAATTCAGGGCTAATTTTCTTTATAATTGACTGGTTTGATCTCCTTTCAATCTAAGAGGCTCTAAAGGGTATTCACCAACACCACAGTTCAAAAGCATCAGTGCTTTGATGCTCAGCTTTCATTATGGTCCAGCTCTCACATTCATACATGACTACTGGAAAAAAACGTAGCTTTGACTAGATGGACCATTGTCAGCGAAGTAATGTCTCTGCTTTTTAATATGCTGTCTAGGTTTGTCATAGTTTTTCTTCTAAGGAGAAAGTGTCTTAATTTCATGGCTGCAGTCACCATCTGCAGTGATTTTGGAGCACGAGAAAATAGTCTGTCACTGTTTCCATTGTTTCCCCATCTGTTATGAAGTGATTGGACTAGATGCCATGATTTCACTTTTTTGAATGTTGAGTTTTAAGCCAACTTTTTCACTCTCCTCATTCACTTTCATTAAGAGACTATTCAGATCCTCTTCACTTTCTGCCATAAAGGTAGTGTCATCTGTATATCTGAGGTTACTGATATTTGTCCCAGTAATCTTGATTCAAGCTTATACTTCATTCAGCCTGGCATTTCTCATGATGCATTCTGCATATAAGTTAAATAAGCAGGGTGATCGTATATAGTCTTGAGGTACTCTTTTCCTAATTTGGAATTGGTCTGTTGTTTCCTATCCAGTTCTAACTGTTGCTTCTTGACCTGTATATAGATTTCTTAGGGTGCACATCAGGTGGTCTGGTATTCCCATCTCTTTAAGAATTTTCTACAAGTTGTGTCACCCACATAGTCAAAGGCTTTGGTATAGTCAATAAAGCAGAAGTAGATGTTTTTCATGACCATACAGCTATGGTCCATAGGGTTGCAAAGAGTCAGACATGACTGTAGCCACTTAGCATGCAACAATCATCAGTCAGCTTTCTGATCAAGGGAGTACAGTGGCTTTCTTTCACCCAAGAGTGAGCTTTAGCTTAGAACCTACTTTAAGAAAATTTCAGAAAGATTTGAATTTTTCTATTCCCCCAGAGCACAGTTAACGTGGTCAGTGGTCTCAGGTTCCTCAGAGTAAGATTAGGTTGATGATCTATACCACCTTTTTTGTGATTATAGAACAGAGTTCTTATTCAAAAATACCGGATGTCCCCTTGATTCAAAAATCTCTGGATTTGAAAGTTATCCACATCTGGTGATTGGATGAGGTATCATGATTTTTTCCCCCAGTATTGAATATTAGTTAGCCTGATTTGTCATAACACAATACTATAGAGTGTGTAGCTTAAACAACAGACATTACTTTTTTCACTGTTTCAGATGCTAGAGATCTCAGATCAATGTGAGTGCAAGATTCATTTCTGGCGAGGCTTCTCTTCCTGGCTTGCAGATGACCACCTTCTCACTCTGTCCTCACAGATCCTTTTCTCTAAGCAAACATACGTTTTCTTATTTACCAAGCTTTGGTGTTTGTTCATTTCTCATTAAAATACCAGCTGTACTGGCATAGGGCCTTATTCTTAAGATATCAAGAAGTACCGGCTATTCCAATCTTCATTATCCAGGGCTTTCCAGTCTATATGCCAGGAATATGAATGAAAACACGTTTAAAGTGTGTCAGCTTCAGTTAATTTCTATCTGAAACCTCATGAGTGATGGTGAACCTGAAGCACCCAACTTATCTGATCAAACTTGACTCACTATGATCATCTTCAGTGATAAAGTGAATATTAGTGTTTTAAACCACTAAATTTTGGGATGATTTTTTATATAGTAATGGTATCTGAAACACTGTAATAACTATAGTATTGGCTCATGGATAGATACATTATCTGGAAAAAATAGAAAGCTAAGAAATAGAATAATATATAGATGTATTTTATATATGAAAACAATGGTATTCCATAGTATTTGGAAACTAATTATTACACAATAAGTGAGCTGAGAAAATATATGTCTCCTTTTAGTAAGAAGGGGAAGTGTTCTTCTATCTCCCACCATACTTGAAAAAGTATATACATACATGGTTTATAGAAATGAATTGTAAAGTAAAATTTTCAAATATTTAAAAATATATCATCATTACACTCACATCAGGGAATGATTTTGACATGTCCCATGGAAAGATATTACCCTGAGTCTAGGATAATAGCATATATGGTGAACCCTTCATTCTTATCATGCTCATTCTAGTATCCAGGTGTGTGTGTGCATGCAAAGTCACTTCAATTGTGTCCAACTCTTTACAACACTATGGATGGTAGCCTTCCAGGCTCCTCTGTTAATGGGATTCTCCAATCATGAATATTCGAATGCTTTGCATGCCCTTCTTTAAGGAAGCTTCCCAACCCAGGGACTGAACCTGCATCTCTTATGTTTTCTCCATTGCCAGGTATGTTCTTTACCACTGAGCCAATTGGCAAGCCCAGTATCCAGGTATCAGCTCCTTCAAATCTAATAATTTTTATAGTTTCTGGTCTTACGTTTAGATCTTTAAACCATTTTGAGTTTATTTTGGTGTTTGGTGTCAGAAAGTGTTCTAGTTTCATTCTTTTACAAGTGGTTGATCAGTTTCCCCAGAACCACTTGTTAAAGAGATTGTCTTTAATCCATTGTATATTCCTGCCTTCTTTGTCAAAGATAAGGCATCCATATGTGTGTGGATTTATCTCTGGGCTTTCTATTTTGTTCCATTGGTCTATATTTCTATCTTTGTGCCAGTACCATACTCTCTTGATAACTGTGGGTTTGTAGTAGAGCCTGAAGTCAGGCAGGTTGATTCCTCCAGTTCCATTTTTCTTTCTCAAGATTGCTTTGGCTATTCGAGGTATTTTGCATTTCCATACAAACTGTGAAATTTTTTGTTCTAGCTCTGTGAAGAATACCATTGGTAGCTTGATAGGGATTGCATTGAATCTATAAATTGCTTTGGGTAGTATACTCATTTTCACTATATTGATTCTTCCAATCCATGAACATGGTATATTTCTCCATCTATTAGTGTCCTCTTTGATTTCTTTCACCAGTGTTTTATAGTTTTATATATATAGGTCTTTAGTTCCTTTAGGTAGATATATTCCTAAGTATTTTATTCTTTTCATTGCAATGGTGAATGGAATTGTTTCCTTAATTTCTCTTTCTATTTTCTCATTATTAGTATATAGGAATGCAAAGGATTTCTGTGTGTTGATTTTATATGCTGCAACTTTACTATATTCATTGATTAGTTCTAGTAATTTTCTGGTGGAATCTTTAGGGTTTTCTATATAGAGGATCATGTCATCTGCAAATAGTGAGAGTTTTACTTCTTCTTTTCCAATTTGGATTCCTTTTATTTCCTTTTCTGCTCTGATTGCTGTGGCCGAAACTTCCAAAACTATGTTGAATAGTAATGGTGAAATTGGGCACCCTTGTCTTATTCCTGACTTCAGAGGAAATGCTTTCAATTTTTCACCATTGAGAATAATGTTTGCTGTGGGTTTGTCATATATAGCTTTTATTATGTTGAGGTATGTTCCTTCTATTCCTTCTTTCTGGAGAGTTTTTATCATAAATGGATGTTGAATTTTGTCAAAGGCTTTCTCTGCATCTATTGAGATAATCATATGGTTTTTATTTTTCAATTTGTTAATGTGGTGTATTACATCGATTTATCGGTAGATATTGAAGAATCCTTGCATCCCTGGAATAAATCCCACTTGGCCATGCTTTATGATCTTTTTAATGTGTTGTTGGATTCTGATTGCTAGAATTTTGTTAAGGATTTTTGCATCTATGTTCGTCAGTGATATTGGCCTGTAGTTTTCTTTTTTGGTGGCATCTTTGTCAGGTTTTGGTATTAGGGTGATGGTGACCTCATAGAATGAGTTAGCAAGTTTACCTTCCTCTGCAATTTTCTGGAAGAGTTTGAGTAGGATAGGTGTTAGCTCTTCTCCAAATTTTTGGTAGAATTCAGCTTTAAAGTCGTCCAGACCTGGGCTTTTGTTTGCTGGAAGATTTCTGATTACAGTTTCATTTTCCGTGCTTGTGATGTGTATGATCTAAACGTAAGACCAGAAACTATAAAACTCCTAAAGGAGAACATAGGCAAAACACTCTCCAACATACATCACAGCAGGATCCTTGTGACCCAGCTCCCAGAATATTGGAAATAAAAGCACAAATAAACAAATGGGACCAAATTAAACTTAAAAGCTTCTGCACAACAAAGGAAACTATAAGCAAGGTGAAAAGACAGCTTTCAGAATGGGAGAAAATAATAGCAAATGAAGCAACTGACAAACAACTAATCTCAAAAATATACAAGCAACTCCTGCAGCTCAACTCCAGAAAAATAAATGACCCAATCAAAAAATGGGCCAAATAACTAAATAGACATTTCTCCAAAGAAGACATACAGATGGCTAACAAACACATGAAAAAATGCTCAACATCACTCATTATCAGAGAAATGCAAATCAAAAGCACTATGAGGTACCATTTCACACCAGTCAGAATGGCTGTGATCCAAAAGTCTATAAATAATAAATGCTGGAGAGGGTGTGGAGAAAAGGGAACCCTCACACTGTTAGTGGGATTGCAAACTAGTACAGCCACTATGGAGAACAGTGTGGAGATTCCTTAAAAAACTGGGAATAGAACTGCCTTATGATCCAGCAATCCCACTGCTGGGCATACACACTGAGGAAACCAGAATTGAAAGAGATATTTGTATCCCAATGTTCATCACAGCACTGTTCACAACAGCCAGGACATGGAAGCAACCTAGATGCCCATCAGCAGATGAATGGATAAGAAGCTGTGGTACATATACACAGTGGAGTATTACTCAGCCATTAAAAAGGATGCATTTGAGTCAGTTGTAATGAGGTGGATGAAACTGGAGTCTATTATACAGAGTAAAGTAAGCCAGAAAGAAAAACACCAATACAGTATACTAACACATATATATGAAATTTAGAAAGATGGTAACAATAACCCTGTATGCGAGAGAGCAAAAGAAACACTGATATATAGAACAGTCTTTTGGTCTCTGTGTGAGAGGGAGACGGTGGGATGATTTGGGAGAATGGCATTGAAACATGAATAATATCATATATGAAACGAGTCACCAGTCCAGGTTTGATGCACGATACTGGATGCTTGGGGCTGGGTACTGGGACGACCCAGAGGGATGGTATTGGGAGGGAGGAGGGAGGAGGTTTCGGGATGGGGAACACATGTATACCTGTGGCTGATTCATTTTGATATATAGCAAAACCAATACAATATTGTAAAGTTAAAAAATAAAATTAAATTAAATTTAAAAAAATCTAATAATTTTTAAAGGATATAATTCATTATATTACTTTTCTTTCCAATTAAAACATTTAGAGTATGTTTTATATCCTTCACTGAAAAAGAAATTAAACTTTATGACTGGCATTACTTCAATATGTGTCAGATACATTGGTGTAGTATTATTGCTGAGTACACTAACTGAATCCAATTAAAAATTGAGACAAGGAAGATGTTGTACTTTAAGCCTTAGCTTCTATGTGGTGAATTTGAATTCTCACAAGAAACATATGGTGCCAGAGCCTTAAAAAATTATGTTTGTAAAAAAGTATTTGATTCCCAAAACTTCCATAGAGTAATTGTAAACAGAGAAAAAACTGATTTATCACTTATGTCAAGAACATATAGCTTACAGAGAATCAACAAGGCATTCATAATGTAAAATAAATTAATCTGTATTCAAAATGTTAAACAGTTACTGCATTAAATAAGTTCTGTATCTATCCATGCAGTTTAATCTAGTGAAGGCAGACTCTGGGTCTATATGTGATGCATGCATGCATGCTTAGTTGCTTCAGTCATGTCCAACTCTTTGCAACCCCATAGACTGTAACCTGCCAGGCTCCTCTTGACCATGAGATTCTCCAGGCAAGAATACTTAAGTGGATGGCTGTGTTCACCTGCAGGAGATCTTCCTGACCCAGGGACTGAATCCATGTCTCTTTCACTGCAGGCAAATTCCTTACTGCTAAGCCACCAGGGAAGCCTCTATGTGTGATATGAGTGACTAACAGTACTTTTCAACTATTGGAGAAGACAAAATGAACTGGATACACAGAAGGGGTTTAAAATTTAATTTTTCAGGCAAAAATGTGATCAGAATATGTAAATTAACCACATATTACCATTACAGTAGTGTAATGGTATTGTAAAGAAACATTTACAAAATGTAAAGTTAACAATTGGACATGGAACAACAAACTGGTTCCAAATACGAAAAGGAGTATGTCAAGGTTGTATATTGTCACTCTGCTTATTTAACTTATATGCAGAGTACATCATGAGAGATGCTGGGCTGGAAGAAGCACAAACTGGAATCAAGATTGCCAGGAAAAATATCAATAACCTCAGATATGCAGATGACACCACCCTTATGGCAGAAAGTGAAGAGGAACTAAAAAGCCTCTTGATGAAAGTGAAAGAGGAGAGTGAAAAAGTTGGCTTAAAGCTCAACATTCAGAAAACAAAGATCATGGCATCTGGTCCCATCACTTCATGGGAAATAGACGGGGAAACAGTGGAAACAGTGTCAGACTTTCTTTTTTTGGGCTCCAAAATCACTGCAGATGGTGACTGCAGCCATGAAATTAAAAGATGCTTACTCCTTGGAAGGAGGGTTATGACCAACCTAGATAGCATGTTGGAAAGTAGAGACATTACTTTGCCAACAAAGGTCTGTCTAATCAAGGCTATGGTTTTTCCAGTGGTCATGTATGGATGCAAGAGTTGGACTGTGAAGAAAGCTGAGCACCGAAGAATTGATGCTTTTGAACTGTGGTGTTGGAGAAGACTCTTGAGAGTCCCTTGGACTGCAGGGAGATCCAACCAGTACATTCTAAAGGAGATCAGCCCTGGGTGTTCTTTGGAAGGAATGATGCTAAAGATGAAAGTCCAGTACTTTGGCCACCTCATGTGAAGAGCTGACTCATTGGGAAAGTCTCTGATTCTGGGAGGGATTGGGGGCAGGAGGAAAAAGTGATGACAGAGAACGAGACGGCTGGATGGCATCACCAACTCAATGGACGTGAGTTTGCATGAACTCCAGGAGATGGTGATGGACAGGGAGGCCTGACGTGCTGCAATTCATGGGGTTGCAAAGAGTTGGACATGACTGAGGGACTGAACTGAATTGAATTGAAAGTTAACAAAGCTTATTTTTCACAGATCTATCCTCTGCTATGAACATCCACTGTGTTATTTATTTTATTTTATTTTTTTTAATTTACCAGAATACATTTATTCATAAAATAACATTTGTATGGCTTATGAAATTCATCTTATGAAATTTTTGATATCATTTCACATATTTCAACAAACTGAGGAGAAGTTTTTTTTTTTTTTTTTTTTTTCATGTTACTTTTGGGACTTTCTTGTGGTCCATTGGCTAAGACTCTATGCTCCAATCCCTGGTCCACACATGGCAACCAAGAGTTTTCAGGCACAACTGAAAGTCTTGCGTGCCAAAATGAGGATCAAAGACCCCACATGTAGCAACTGAGCTCAGTGCAGTCAAAGAAATAAATAAGCAATCTTTTCAGAAGGATTTCACTCTCTGGGACTAAAAGGAAAAATCTTCTATTAGGTCACATTTCTCTGTACCAAGAAGAAGTAACCATATCCCACAAACAAGAACTTAAATCCCTAAATTGTTATCTCTTAAAACCTTAATACAGCATTATTACATATCTTGGTATTAAGGACTATAAAATATTCCACTTGCATAAAGATTAGTTTATACAGCTGTCCCAGAATAAATAGGCTAAGTAACCCATAGGGAAAAAAAAATAATAATGTAATCCTTAATAGTTTAAGTATTTCTTGATTCTGTGAAAGAATGAATGAATATCATGACTTCTATGATAGAAACAGTCCCCTTCCAACTAAGGGCATATTATTACCCCCAAAGTCTCCTCATAACATTTCTCATTTCTGAATTTCTCAGGGTGTAGATTAAGGAATTCAACATGGGGGTTATGAAAGTGAAAACCATTGCTATGGATTTATCCATGGCAAATTTGACATTAGGCCTTGCATACCGGAAGATACAGAGAACAAATAAATAAATAAAATGACCACCATCATATGGGATGTAAAAGTATAGAAGACTGTCATTCCCTTCCAAACCATGAGTCTTCAAGGAAGATAATATGACTCCATAGGACACTGAGAGAATGAAGAAGACAACAGTGTAAATTTCCCCACCATTAGCTATCATAGTTCAATGAGGTTGCTATCAGTGCAAGCAACTTCAATAAAGGGAACATGTCACACAAGAAGTTATCAATGACATTGGGGCCACAGAAAGGGAGCTGGTAAATAAAGAGAAATTGAACCAATGAGTGCAGAAAACCAACAGTCCTGGCCACCAGAAGTATGAGAACACACACCCTAAGAATCAGGATGATCAAATAATGAAGAGGTTTACAGATAGCTACATATCGGTCATAGACCACTATCAGCAGAAGAGTGACTTCTACACCAGCAAATAAATGATCTCCAAAGACTTGAGACATATAAGACTGGAAGGAAACAGTCTTTTTCTCATGAAAGAAGTCGGTGATTGTGTTGGGAACAATGTCAGTAGAACAAAAAGTTTTTATAAATGATAAAGAAGCCAGAGAAAAGTACATGGGGGAACCTAGTGACCTGCTGTCTATGATGGTGACCATGATAAGCAGATTGCCCACTGTTGTCACAATTTAGATGAGCAAGAATGGAGCAGATACTCTGTGTGTGTGTGTGTGTGCGCGCGCACACACATTTAATTGCTTAGTCATGCCCAACTCTCAGTGCCACATGGGGAACTATATTCCCCTAGGCACCATTGTCCACGGAATTTTCCATGCAAGAATATGGGAGTGGGTTGCCACTTCCTTCTCTAGGGGATCTTCCTGACCAAGGGATGAAACCTGTATCTCTTTTGTCTCCTGCACTGGCCGGCAGATTCTTTACCACTGAGCCACCTGAGAAAGTCTGGGACAGATAGAACTCTTTGCATCTCAGTGTTTTGTATAATCCCCAGGAGGATAAATTCAGTTCAATTCAGTCTCTCAGTTGTGTTTGACTCTTTATGACCCCATAGACTGCAGCATGCCAGGATTCCCTGTCCATCACCAACTCCTGGAGCTTGCTCAAACTCATGTCCTTTGAGTTTGTGATGCCATCCAGCCATCTCATCCTTTGTTGTCCCCTTCTCCTTCTGTCTTCAATCTTTCCCAGCATCTATTTACTAATAGCAAAAAAAAAAACATCAAAATGACTTAAGTAATAAAGAAATATACTAGATCAATATAAGCATAATATGAGCATAAAGACTTGTTAAGTAGAAAGATGTACTTGGTTTGTGGATGAAATTCACAAGCACTTTCTAAATAAAAACTTTTTGAAAATACCAAATAAGTTTAGTTTTTGCTAGACTATCTTACTGAAATTTAATTTCAAAATATAAATATGCAAGAATAGACAAAGTTCTAATAATGAAGGGTTACTAGGCTCATCATGAATCAAAGTATATTTTAATTTAAATACAGTTGTATTGTATGTTAAATAGCATATGAATAAAGAGATCAGTAATCTGAGGGAGGTAGTAGAGGGCTGAAGTGGAATCAAACGCCTGTTATATTTTAGAAAACATAGTTGCAATATCAAAATTATGAGTTAAAAAATCTATAAATGTTGCCATCTTTAAAAATAAAATGCAATCCCTAATGGAATCTTTGCATTAAAGTAATGTGTAGATGGTTCAAAAATGTAAACCTTAAATGAAAACAACAAAAACACCTAAAAAATTTAAATGTTGTAAAATGTGGAAGAATATCTTGGTACATTGAAATAGGAAAATTCTAAGTTAGCTATGGAGCAACTTTCACCTCCATACTACTGTAAAATCCATAGCTTTGACTATATGGACCTTTGTCAGCAAAGTGCTATTGCTGCTTTTTAATATGTTGTAGGGTTTGCAAAGCTATGATTTTTCCAGTAGCCATGTATGGATGTAAGAGTTGGACCATAAAGAAGACTGAGTGCTGAAGAATTGATGTTTTTGAACTGTGATGTTTGAGAAGACCCTTGAGAGTCCTTTGGACTGGAAGGAGATCCTACCAGTTCATCCTAAAGGAAATCAGTCCTGAATATTCATTGAAAGGACTGATGCTGGACCCAAAGCTCCAATACTTTGGCCACCTGATGAGAAGAACCTACTCATTAGAAAAGACCCTGCTGCTGGAAAAGATTGAAGGCAGAAGGAGAAGGGTATGACAGAGGATGAGATGGTTGGATGGCATCACTGACTCAATGGGCATGAGTTTGAGCAAGCTCCAGGAGATGGTGAAGGACAGGGAAGCCTGGTGTGCTGCAGTCCATGGGGTTGGAAAGAGTGAGTCAGACAAGACTGAGCGACTGAAAAACAGGTTTGCAAAAGGAGCAAGCCTCCTTTAATTTCATGGCTGCAGTCAGTGAAGAATTGATGCTTTTGAATTGTGGTGCTCGAGAAGACTCTTGAAGGTCCCTTGGACTCCAAGGAGATCATATTACTCACTTCTAAAGGAAACCAATCCTGAATATTCCTTGGAAGTACTGATGCTGAAGGTGAAGCTACAATACTTTGGCCACATAATGTGAAGAAGAACTCATTGGAAAAGACCTTAACGCTGAAAAAGATTAAAGTTAAAAGGAGAAGGTAGTGGCAGAGGATGAGATGGTTAGACAGCATCAACAACTCAATGGACATTAATTTGAGAAAACTCTAGGAGATAGTGGAGGACAGAGGAATCCGGCACTACTGCAGTCCATGGAATCTTAAAGAGTTGGACATGACTCAGCACCTGAGCAACAACAACAAGAAACAAGATATAAAATGCAAAGGAAATATTGATAGATTTATCTAAATGTAAAAACATTTCTAAATGATCCCAGATATTCTATTAAGTATAAAAACATCAAAATAAACCACAAGCTGAAAAAATAATAATTCCACATACGTGCTAAATAAGATAATTACGTTAGCATATAATTAAGTCATAAAATTAGTATGCTAAGTATCAGCAATAAAATAAAAGACATAAAATTCATTAATAAGTAATTTATGAGAAAGGAATACAAACCACCTTAAACATGTGAATAGATATCAGAATTCAGTTCTGTTTATGTTCTTATAATTAAAGTATACAAATGAAACACTATTTATTTAATTAGATTGTCACAGACCACAAATGTTTATCAAGTACTGGTTGTTTGGAAACATGTTCAAATAGGTATTTTCCAGTAAGAGGGAAGTCATGAGTTTGGTACAAGCTCATGGATGGCATTTTGGCAAAAAATTTGAATGTCAACATTATAAATACATATAAAAATCAACTCAACAATTTCACCTCCAGGAATTCATACTTATAAAATGTCAAAAGCATTTCATTGTAGAATAGTTTACAAAGACTGGGGAATACATTAACAGATGCATCAACTTTTGTGTATCTTCATAAAGTTGTAAGGGGTTTTAAAGAAATGGAAAGATTTAAGTCTTATATCATTAAGAATAGCAGAGTGGTAAGATACAAAAATTTATTCGATTGAAAGATAAACACATGTATGAAAATATGTTTGTTCTTGCAAAGGTTATTATTTAAAGAATTTCAGAAGCAGAATATAGTGACTGCATCTGGAAGGACTGAGAGACATTGATTTAGAATGCAAAGGTTTGTTTTACAATATTCCATTTTGTATAATTTCTATTTTTAATATTATTTGACAACACGTTTGTTTTTATTCAATAATATGCATTATGCTAAAATTTCATATGTAAGGCAAATGAAACAGAATAAATAGGATAGTTTATAAGGCAATGGCACCCAACTCCAGTACTCTTGCCTGGAAAATCCCATGGATGGAGGAGCCTGGTAGGCTGCAGTCCATGGGGTCGCTAAGAGTCAGATACAACAGAGCGACTTCACTTTCACTTTTCACTTTCATGCATTGGAGAAGGAAATGGCAACCCACTCCAGTGTTCTTGCCTGGAGAATCCCAGGGACGGGGGAGCCTGGTGGGCTGCCGTCTATGGGGCCGCACAGAGTCGGACACGACTGAAGTGACTTAGCAGTAACAGCATATCACATTAAATATTTTAACTAGTATAATAAATAGAATGAAGATAAAGGAAGCAAACCTAATTGAAAAGAAAAATGAAGAAAGAAAAAAGTAATTTAAAAAATGAAGAAATTAACTAAACATTTCTGTAACTCTTTAAAAGTTTCATTGACTAAAAGAGTACATATTGTTTACTGACTCTTTATGATAAATGAATTTCTTCTTTATAAGTGAAGTGACAACCCAGACATTATCCAGTTTATATTCTAGAAAGGAAATTGATTAAAAGCACAAACACATAGTTTATTTTTAATTATAATTAACATTAATCCTACAAAGAAGAGTTTACATCAGGTTTATGACAACTTTTATATTTCAAAGAAATTGGCCCTAGTGATAATTTACTGTCCTCATGACAATAAATGTACTAAATTACTAATTGATCTGCCTTTTATTTTTCCCAGAATATCTTCATAGGATTAAACATCTCAGAATTTTGTAGACTATAGAATAATGGGTTAAGTATGGAAGTTATGACTGTATAAAACATACTCAATAGTTTATCAAAGGGGAAGGCCTTAGAAGGTGTTGCATGTATGAAAATACAGGGGGCAAAGAAGCAGACAACTACAGTGATGTGGGAAATGAAGGTCTGGAGAGCTTTCTGCTTGTCTTCTTGACGAAGTTTTCTTAGAGAGTGCAAGATGACTACATAGGAGATGAGTAAGAGCAGAAACACAGTAGTGCAGATTAGTCCTCCATCGACCACAACTAAGATGCCAATGACATAGATGTCAGCACAGATGAGTTTCAACAAGGGGTACATGTCACATATAAAGTGATCAATGACATTAGGGCCACAGAATGGGAGCTCACAGATAGCACTATGCTGAATTACTGACTGCAAAAACTTCTAACGCAGAACACCAACAGCAGAATAACACACACTCTCTGCCTCATGATAACCAAACAATGCAAGGACTTATAGATGGCCACATAGTGGTCACAGGCCATCACACCAGAAGGAAGAAACCTATTCCACCAAGAATGATATGTTCTATAAGCAGTTTTCTCATGCAATCTTCAAAAGATGGTATTTTCCCCAAAGAATAAAGCTGAAATCAATCTGGGGGTTATAGAAGATGAATAAGCAACATCCATACTTGATAAGCAAGCAAGAAAGAAAGTGCATTGGCAATTTCAGGGTCTCATTGACAATTATAGTCATGATAATAAGCGAGTTGCCCTCTACCATGTACACATTCTACACCAAGATGTAGAAGAGTAAGAACATAACAGAAAGAACTTTCTGCTCTTTTGGAATATGTGTGAGGCTGAAGAGGATGAAATAAGTTATGCTGTTCCTTGGCTCCCTCTAGCCTGGACAGGAGTTGACTTTACATATTATAAGCAGTTGATCTGAAAAGCAAGGAGGAAATCTTTTAAGTGCATTATAAATGAATCTTTTTATTCATTCATTCAATTAAAACAAGGCGTATGGAGTATCTATGTCCAATGTGTCATAGGCTTCCCTTTAGTTTGGACACTAAAGAATCTTCCTGCAATGCTGGAGACCCAGTTTCTATCCCTGTGTTGGGAAGATTCTCTGGAGAAGGGCATGGCAACCCACTCCAGTATTCTTCCCTGGAGAATTCCCATGGACAGAGTATCTTGGCAGGATGCAGTCCATGGGATTGTAGAGTTTCACATGACTGTGCAACTAACACACCCTTATCCTTAGTGGTATGGCACATAACAAGGGATCACACAATGGATTAAGGGCCATTGAAAGAATATTTATACAATAGAGTGAGTCATAGTGTAGGATTATATCAATCAATCTGGAAAAAGAGAAAGCTTCCTGGAGGAAGCAATGCAATGGCTGAATTTCAAGGAAAAGTAAAACAATAAGAAAAGATGGGTAGTATATTCCAGGGAAAGTTCCACCACTTGTAAAGTCACAAAGCTGTGCTAGAGTCACACTTAATCTAATTTATATTTTCATTGAGAGTAGATCAAACTTTAAATAAAAGTTCAATGACTGGGATTGTCTCAAAACTCACTGAGACAACTTTCTTATGGTTGGATGTTCCTCTTTTCCCCAACCAGTAAATAATTGAAACAATCTAATTTTTTCATCTCCAGCCCCTATTCTAACTTTATTTTGAAACTTGTGCATGTAACATCTCTAAATTTGGACATCTCTAGCTGGGTATCAATTCGGTATATTTGAAATTTAAAAATTCTCCTCAATAAAAAAGAAGCTCCTCGGCTCATTAAATGGTACCACCTTCAGTGTCATTACTCAGGAAAAACAAAAATCTCAAAATGTTTTTTCCCTCCTTTATTGATCTCATATCACATATTCATACCTTTAACAAACCCTGTTATCTCTAGTTTCAAAATGTATCACAAATTGATCATTCACTAACCCAATTTCCTTCCTGACTCCTTCCAATAGCTTCTGGCAACTATGTCCTCTTTTACTCTGACTCCCAACAATTTGTTCTCTGAAGGAAGCCCAAGTGATTCTCTTTTAACTTGTGCCCTGATCATATCACCCAACTGCTGAAAACTTCCCAGGTTTCCAATCATGCACTCACAATTTAATATATCACATTTAATATTACAGTAGCAATAACAGTAATTCTCACTTTTTATTTGAAATAACTGAGGCTAGGGGAATCTTGATTAATCTCCCCAAGGTCACACATTTTCTAAATGAAAAACAAACCAACAAACAAACCTAGCATTGGAATTTAAGTTTGATTTATTTAAAAATGATCTAAGTTCTTACACAATGTGTCACACAACTGTGAGGACTGAATATAACTATTTAGTCTCACCTTGTACAGGCATGTTCAAAATCTGAGGGAATAACTTTTTAACTCCCTCATGATAACCTGGAATTCTTTTCATCCAGTTTGACAAGAGGTGAAAGACTGCTTAAGGATATATTTTCTTTAATTCAGCTCTCTGTTCGTCTCCTCCATGGACTCAACTAATTATTTGCCCTGTAGACTATTTAAAGTAATTTCACAGAGCTCAAACACTCACACACATAAGAAAAAGTTACTATGTTAGGATAATATAAAAAGGTCTGAAAAACCCATGTTTCCATAGGAAGATAGCAGTGAGTCATTTCCCAGGGAAATTGATCTCAAGTAAGTTATTTTCCTACATATTCCAATATATATATATAAAAATCAATTGTTTAGTCCTTCTCATACTGTTATGTTGGTGTGGTCAAAGTAGCTGAAAGTTGAATCGAGCTTTTGAGATTCCACATTCTTGTTCTGTTTTTCCTCCTTCCTTTCTTTTGTTTAATGAATTGTGTTAAGTAAGACTAACAAAGAATCTCCTGAAAATTTTATATCAACTCTTAAAAACATATCACTTTTCCTAATAGGGTCGAAAATCACTGGATGCTTTATCTCCTTTAACCTCATTTATCATTGACTTAGAATTGAAATGGGTCCCAGACTGATTCTTGCTTAATTAAATTCACTGGGATTTTCCACTACATTTTAAGAGTACACGTGTATGTAAGGATACCACTAAACCGTATCACAGAATTAGGGTCAAAAAATGTCACAGGGAGGGAAAAAACAGTTTTGTGCCCACTTTTAGACTATTTTATACAAAATATCAACCCAATCATTCTGTTTCAAGGAAGATTAATTTAGCAAACCTTTCTTGATAAATTGATAAACTTGCCCTAGTAAGTTTATAATTCTTTTTTTTTTTTCACTCAATTTTCCTGTGGTCATTTATGGATGTGAGAGTTGGATTGTGAAGAAGGCTGAGTGCCGAAGAATTGATGCTTTTGAACTGTGATGTTGGAGAAGACTCTTGAGAGTCCCTTGAACTGCAAGGAGATCCAACCAGTCCATTCTGAAGGAGATCAGCCCTGGGATTTCTTTAGAAGGAATGATGCTAAAGCTGAAAGTCCAGTACTTTGGCCACCTGATACTAAGAGTTGACTCATTGGAAAAGACTCTGATGCTGGGAGGGATTGGGGGCAGGAGGAGAAAGGGACGACAGAGGATGAGATGGCTGGATGGCATCACTGACTCGGTGGACGTGAGTCTGAGTGAACTCCGGGAGTTGGTGATGGACTGGGAGGCCTGGCATGCTGCGATTCATGGGGTCACAAAGAGTCGGACACGACTGAGCGACTGAACTGAAGTGAACTGATGTATCAGAAATTTTGCTAATACTATATATCATTTTAAATTAAATGAGAATTTAATCCTCACAATTAGCTATAATAAGATAATTTTATGGCTGATATAGTAAAGCAAAATTATTAATTTGCTTAATACTATAAATGATAAAGCCTAGATTTGATCCAAGAAGTTTTACAGCTGATAGATTTTTCTTATGTCTGAATTTCTCATGGAGCTAAGTGATTTATTCAGTAAAATCCTGGATAACAGCAAGGTGGTAGAAATGTATTTAGGATGAGCCTCTGAGTCATCATTTTTAAGAAACATTAATTCCCTGTGTTCCTCAGAAGTCCTCTGCCTGGAACACAGGCATCATCAACAGACTATGTCTCTAATGAAGGACTTTAAAAGGGTTATTTCTGATGGTAAATCTTCCCAAGCTACTTGTTTTGCTTTAAAGATGAGTGGAGACCCAATTACCTACAGTAACACTTTCTCTGGGTGAAAGTTACTATGACTTTGTAGATATATAAATTGCTTTTGGAATGCTTCCAGAGGGAGTGGACTTGATTCCTAAACAACCTTTCTTGGTTTCACCACCCCCTCCCTGAGCAAATCATCAGCATCACCCTCAGCACCAACACAAACACCATCCCTGTGGACAGAGCTATTCACTAATACATATATATATATATGTTGTATTTTTATTTGTATGTGTGATCCAAATTATTGATTTCATTAAACAATTAGAATTATTAACTCACCAAAACAGAAAGAAAAAACACTATTAAAAGTCTTTCTCAAAAGTAAGTAGCAGAAAAATAAAGTTAAAGAAAATTATTATAAGTGGAAAGTAGAAATACACATAATACACATAAAGGCACACACATAGAAAACTTTATGGACAAAGGAAAACATAAAATTTGTCTAAAACTCTCCTCTACATACTAGATGCTCCTGTTCCTCCTTTTTCTAAGAAATGTTTCTGAAATGCACTCTTTCATTCACTCATCTCATGATCTGGATTTTAAGTCAAGATAAAAATTGTTGATTACTTAAGACTCTTCCTCCTGAGGCTTTAATGTGTTTATACAGAAAAAACAGGTGAACTACTGACACTTTTTAAATATACTTGTCACCTTATATAAGTGATTCGATTATTTCAATGATTTCAAATTTGTAGTTCCAGTTAATAAAAGCACCTTTAATACTTAAATAAGTTGTTAAAACTGCCTCCTCAAAAACTTAATCTCATGTTACCTCATGTTAGTGACCTCCAAAAGACAATCACCTGTGGTCCCAGGAAGTAGAATGCACAGACTGTACAAGTAGACATTCTGGGATCATGTCAGGACAGCCAAAACCATTGTCCCCGTCTAGGATGCTGCTAAAGCAAACTTTTCTCTAGGAATCATAACACGTTAGTTTCATCACAGCAAATTCAGGCATTCTGCTAAGTCACTTCAGTCACGTCCTACTCTGTGCGACCCCATAGATGGCAGCCCACCAGGCTCCGCCATCCCTGGGATTCTCCAGGCAAGAACACTGGAGTGGGTTGCCATTTCCTTCTCCAATGCGTGAAAGTGAAAAGTGAAAGTGAAGTTGCTCAGTCGTGTCCGACCCTTAGCATAGACTGCAGCCTACCAGGCTCCTCTGTCCATGGGATTTTCCAGGTAAGAGTACTGGAGTGGGGTGCCATTGCCTTCTCCGAAAGTTTCATCACAGCAAATTCAGGCATGGAGGCAAGTAAATCAGGACTACATTTGATGCAAGACATCTGATCAACTAATAAGGAATCATTTTGATAGGACCAGTAGTTCTAATGATTTTGAGAAATATTTAAAACAGGTGATCTAAGTGGCCAATGACTTATATAGGTAAACACTCTTGTGGATGGTTGCTGCTGCTGCTAAGTCATTTCAGTCGTGTCCGACTCTGTGCAACCCCATAGATGGCAGCCCACCAGCCTTCCCTGTCCCTGGGATTCTCCAGGCAAGAATACTGGAGTGGGTTGCCATTTCCTTCTCCAATGCATGAAAGTGAAAAGTGAAAGTGAAGTCGCTCAGTCATGTCCGACTCTGTGGGACCCCATGGGCTGCAGCCTACCAGGCTCCTCTGTCCATGGGATTTTCCAGGCAAGAGTACTGGAGTGGGGTGCCATTGCCTTCTCCACTTGTGGATGGTAGAGGAATTCAAATTTCATCTAAATAGAAAAGGTTGTGAAAAAGACATCCAGCTAAGCTGTTTACAAAATCATGGAAATAAGCCTGTCACTTAGGTATATTTGAGTTTAATTTGTAAACACTTTCCAGTCCACATCTTAGAAGATATATCATCATTGAGATGTTCTCCTTTGGGTAATAGAACTGGGCTAAAAGAGATCAAAGTGCTATTTTCAAATGACACAGAATTTCAAAATGTGTAGACTTTCATCATTTCAACTGCATCCCTTTGAGGTTGTTTCTACTGACTGAGGTACTAATCACCATACCAGTGAGTTCCCATCCACCCCTGCAATGACCCCCTTTTTCCAGAGGCAGAGCTTCCCTGGACCTAGGCCAAGCTGATACTCTATATGTACAAAGTTAGATCATATTATAATAGTAACCATTCATTTATTCAACAGGTAAACTCTCTTCTTGAATATAAGAAAGTCCACACAATGATTCATTTGCCTGATATTATAGATGAATAAAAGTTAATAAAACTTGTTCTTGGCCACCTAATTGGTACCAGGACTGAATGTTTATATCATGTAGTCTGGTGCTTTCTATTCTTTCAATATTATTATTAATGCTGCATCACATCTAACTAAAGGACAGTTTCCTTTATAAAGGATTTAAAAATGTACCTCAGGTTTGAAAAATAATAACCAAATTATTTCTCAATGCATGCATGATGCTAAGTCATTTCAGTCCTAACCAATTTTTCAAGGCCACGGGGACTGCAGCAGCCCAGCTCATTTGTCCATGGGATTCTCCAGGCAAGAATACTGGTGTGGGTCTCCATGCCCTCCTCTAAGGGATCTTCCTGACCCACGGATCAAATCCACGTCGCCTATGTCTCTTTCATTTGCAGGCGTGTTATTTACCACTAGTGCCACCGGGTAAACTCTTATCAGTGCACAATGATTAGTATTAGCATGTGACATACTTTCAATTTAGAAATATTTAGGGTTATAGCCTTCATTATTTTTCTAACATCATTTGTAGTAAATATCAATTTACAACACATTTCACAACAGATTACAACTTGTCCCTTAATGTAGTTAGCCACTTAATGAAGTCTCCCGAGAAGGAGGAGCATCTGAATTTTACTGAGTATGATTCTTGAAGGTGATGGGTCATGTTCCGTGTTTGGATGATCTTTACTATATTTCTAAAGTTACTCCATGATCTTACCTAATGGCTTAGAGACAAGTTAGTGATTTTTTTTTCTTTCACTATTAATCCCAGATGTGCTTTCTTAGATATTTTGCTCCTTAATTTTCTCTGCCTTGAAAAGAGTAATACCACAAATATACCAGCTATTAAGTTGATTTGTGTATATCTGTGCATTATAGCCAAAAAATACTAAGAAATATTCAACTCCCAAGGAATAAGTTTTGCTTTGTTGGGAGAGATATTTCCTCTATTTCAAATGCATGTTTTTAAATAACCTACTTCTTTTTCAAAAGGAAGATGTATAATGCAGTTATTTAAACTTGGATCAAACTGAAAATCTGTCTTTACTTCAAATAACTACACAAATATATATTTAATTCTTGTCTCTGGCATCACCCTCTTATAAATATATATATTTTAAATCTTACCCATTACTAACAAACTTAAACTTTTAGTTTAGGTGTTTACTTGCTTTTTACCTATCTAATCCACACTGGAACTTTAGTTCCATACAAAAGAACTTTTTTTGTGTGTATTTAATGTTGTATACCAGCTCCCATAAGTCTCTGGCCCATTGTAGGCACCAAACCATATATAAATATATATATATATATATATATATATATATTATATTTATATATAATAAGCAAAGTAAGTTACAATTACCTGCACTGAATAGAGTAGAACATAGAGCCACTTTTTCCACTAATAATTGTGTACACTACAGAATAGCAATGGGAGAGCTCTATGGAGATGCACCTATTTAGTTCTTCAAGGTGCTACCTTCTACTCAAACAGAATATCAATTTCCTTGCTGATTGAGCTGCTTATTTTTCCTTAAATACATCTTTCACCCAAGTGTCACTTCCTTTGAAACTCAAACACTTGAATTTCATTTCCTGAGCCTATTTCATCCCATTTATCATGATGCACAGGAAGGGAATATATCTGCAGAAAAAATCATCAGGTGGATTTTCATTAACACCAGAAGAGTCTACAGAGTATAAATAATCTAGGAAATGAAGGTAAGCAGGGAGATGAAGGAAAAAAAATACCTCCCACTGAGAATAATGTCTCAATGACACTCTTCACAATGTGGCCAATGATCAGATAAGTGCTTAGCTATTTTTCACTTCATGATATCAAGGAGAATTGATAAGTGAGAAGAGTAGAGGAAGTAAAGACTAAAAGACCTGATAATGTTGTCTAACTTCACTGAATCACATTTTCCTCCTGTATAAAATGGAGTGAAGACCTCTCTAATAATACTTGCTGCTACATGATGTAAAGAACCTATCAAAGTGTATGCATCATACACGCCTCCAACAGTTGTACACTCATTCCACTCACTTAATGCCTAATATTTTTATGGAATTAAAAGTTCAGATTAAACCAAAATATCCTTACATAACAGATCCAAACATTGCTTATGCCATTATTTTTAGTGAAAAACATATTTACTACTTTTTTTTTTTTTTTTAAGTATCAGAAATAAGCAGACGACAGTTGGTTCTTAGGGGAGATTCGTGGTGATGGAGCAACGGATCATCTAAACAAGCATTAAACTTACAAACCATCAAGACTATCCACTGACAATGCCAGAATGCTTTGCATTTCCTCTTCAGTTCTTATACTTTGATAGATTGCTGTTTGCAAATAATAATTTATACATCATTAACCTCCTCGCCCTTCCATTGAGTCCCAGGTATGGCCTCTAAGACGTAATCATTGGCCTGAGTTTCCCTCTCCAAATCCTCTGTTTGATCTTAGCATAGAAACCACACTCATTTAGTGCTATTCCCATCCTTACCCCCAGAACACTATCCTCTCTTCTGTAAAAATCATTAGACAAAATGAACCACATAGCATTTAGTCGAGATTCTGTTGAAATGTTTAATTCTCATCAGAATTACAAATTGGATAATTTTATTTTATTTTTAATATGCTGCTGCTAAGTCGCTTCAGGCATGTCTGACTCTGTGCGACCCCATAGATGGCAGCCCACCAGGCTCCCCCGTCCCTGGGATTCTCCAGGCAAGAACACTGGAGTGGGTTGCCATTTCCTTCTCCAGTGCATGAAAGTGAAAGGTGAAAGTGAAGTCGCTCAGTCGTGTTCAACTCCTAGCGACCGCATGGACTGCAGCCCACCAGGCCCCTCTGTCCATGGGATTTTCCAGGCCAAGAGTACTCGAGTGGGGTGCCATTGCCTTCTCCGTATTTTGTTTAATATAATTTTTTTTTGATTTTAATTGAAGATTTATTACTTTACAATATTGTATTGGTTTTTAGATTAAATACTGATGATATGTTTTAGACCTAGACTTTGTTGGAAAATGTTTGGTTTCTTATGAACTGGAGACATTTAGTGCGGGTGGCTGTGACCAGCCCATTTAGCACGGGTGGCTGCGACCTGCATCTTTAGTGCGGGCGAGAGGAGCCACCCCACATCAGAGGTCAGGGGCAGAAGCGGGAGGACCCCATGCCTGAGAGGAGGCAACCAAGAGGAATTACCCCATGTCCGAGATCAGGAGCAGAGGCCGAGCAGGCTGTGACAGCGCAGAAACAGCCTAGAGGAGCTACCCCATGTCCGAGGCCAGTAGTGGCGACCAGGAGGACCTACCCTGTACCCAAGGCCAGGAGCTGCGGCCGGGAGGAGCAACCCCACTTCCAAGGAGCGGTGGCTGTGCTGGTGCTGGAGGGCCTAGCTATTCCATGTTCAAGGTCAGAAGGGGAGGTGGTGAGGAGATACCCCTCATCCAAGGTAAGGAGCAATGGCTGCAATTTGCTGGAGCAGCCATGAAGAGATACCCCATGTCCAAGGTAAGAGAAACCCAAGTAAGACCGTAAGTGTTGCAAGAGAACATAAGAGGGCAGACACACTGAAACCATAATCACAGAAAACTAGTCAATCTAATCACACTAGGACCACAGCCTTGTCTAACTCAATGAAACTAAGCCATGCCCGTGGGGCCACCCAAGACAGGCGGGTCATGGTGGAGAGGTCTGACAGAATGTGATCCACTGGAGAAGGGAATGGCAAACCACTTCACTATTCTTGCATTTAGAACCCCATGAACAGTATGAAAAGTCAAAATGATAGGATACTGAAAGAGGAACTCCCCAGGTCAGTAGGGGCCCAATATCCTACTGGAGATCAGTGGAGAAATAACTCCAGAAAGAATGAAGGGATGGAGACAAAGCAAAAACAATACCCAGTTGTGGATGTGACTGGTGACAGAAGCAAGGTCCGATGCTGTAAAGAGCAATATTGCATAGGAACCTTGAATGTAAGGTCCATGAACCAAGGCAAATTGGAAGTGGTCAAACTGGAGATGGCAAGAGTGAACATTGACATTCTAGGAATCAGCAAATTAAAATGGACTGGAATGGGTGAATTTAACTCAGATTACCATTACATCTACTACTGTGAGCAGGAATCTCTCAGAAGAAATGGAGTAACCATCATGGTCAACAAAAGAGTTCAAAATGCAGTACTTGGGTGCAATCTCAAAAATGATAGAATGACCTCTGTTCATTTCCAAGGCAAACCATTCAATATCACAGTAATCCAAGTCTATGCCCCAACCAGTAACACTGAAGAAGCTGAAGTTGAACGGTTCTATGAAGACCTACAACACCTTTTAGAACTAACACTCAAAAAAAAGATGTCCTTTTCATTACAGGGGACTGAAATGCAAAAGTAGGAAGTCAAGAAACACCTGGAGTAACAGGCAAATTTGGCCTTGGAATACGGAATGAAGCAGGGCAAAGACTAATAGAGTTTTGCCAAGAAATGCACTGGTCATATCAAACATCCTCTTCTAACAACACAAGAGAAAACTCTACAAATGGACATCATCAGATGCTCAACATGGAAATCAGATTGATTATATTCTTTGCAGTTAAAGATGGAGAAGCTCTATACAGTCAACAAAAACAAGACCAGGAGCTGACTGTGGCTTAGATCATGAACTCCTTATTACCAAATTCAGACTGAAATTGAAGAAAGTAGGGGAAACCACTAGACCATTCAGGTATGACCTAAATCAAATCCCTTATGATTATACAGTGGAAGTGAGAAATAGATTTAAGGGCCTAGATCTGATAGATAGAGTGCCTGATGAACTATGGAATGAAGTTCGTGACATTGTACAGGAGACAGGGATCAAGACCATCCCCATGGAAAAGAAATGCAAAAAAAGCAAAATTGCTCTCTGGGGAGGCCTTACAAATAGCTGTGATAAAGGAGAAGCAAAGGAGAAAAGGAAAGATATAAGCATCTGATTGCAGAGTTCCAAAGAATAGCAAGAAGAGATAAGAAAGCATTCCTCAACATTCAATGCAAAGAAATAGAGGAAAACAACAGAATGGGAAAGACTAGAGATCTCTTCAAAAAAATTAGAGATACCAGGGGAACATTTCATGCAAAGACGGGCTCGATAAAGGACACAAATGGTATAGACCTAACAGAAGCAGAAGATATTAAGAAAAGGTGGCAAGAATGCACAGAAGAACTGTACAAAAAAGATCTTCACGACCCAGAAAATCACGATGGTGTGATCACTGACCTAGAGCCAGACATCCTGGAATGTGAAGTCAAGTGGGCCTTAGAAAGCATCACTATGAAGAAAGCTAGTGGAGGTGATGGAATTCCAGTTGAGCTATTTCAAATCCTGAAAATGATGCTGTGAAAGTGCTGCACTAAATACGCCAGCACAATTGGAAAACTCAGCAGTGGCCACAGGACTGGAAAATGTCAGTTTTCATTTCAATACCAAAGAAAGGCAATGTCAAAGAATGCTCAAACTACCGCACAATTGCACTCATCTTACATGCTAGTAAAGTAATGTTCAAAATTCTCCAAGCCAGGCTTCAGCAATATGTGAACCGTGAACTTCCAGATGTTCAAGCTGGTTTTAGAAAAGGCAGAGGAACCAGAGATCAAATTGCCCACATCCTCTGGATCATCAAAAAAGCAAGAGAGTTCCAGAAAAACATTTATTTTTGCTTTATTGACTATGCCAAAGTCTGACTGTGTGGATCACAATAAACTGTGGAAAATTCTGAAAGACATGGGAATACCAGACCACCTGACCTGTCTTTTGAGAAATTTGTATGCAGGTCAGGAAGCAACAGTTAGAACTGGACATGGAACAGCAGACTGGTTCCAAATAGGAAAAGGAGTATGTCAAGGCTGTATATTGTCACTGCACTTATTTAACTTATATGCAGAGCACATCATGAGAAACTCTGGCCTAGAAGAAGCACAAGCTTGAATCAAGTTTGCCAGGAGAAATATCAGTAACCTCAGATATGCAGATGACACCACCCTTATGGCAGAAAGTGAAGAGGAACTAAAAAGCCTCTGGATGAAAGTGAAAGTGGAGAGTGAAAAAGTTGGCTTAAAACTCAACATTCAGGAAATGAATATCATGGCATCTGGTCCCATCACTTCATGAGAAATAGATGGGGAAACAGTGGAAACAGTGTCAGACTTTCTTTTTTTGGGCTCCAAAATCACTGCAGATGGTGACTGCAGCCATGAAATTAAAAGACTCTTACTCCTTGGAAGGAAAGTTATGACCAACTAGATAGCATATTGAAAAGCAGAGATATTACTTTGGCAACAAAGGTCCGTCAAGTCAAGGCTATGGTTTTTCCAGTGGTCATGTACGGATATTAGAGTTGGACTGTGAAGAAAGCTGAGCACCAAAGAATTGATGCTTTTGAACTGTGGTGTTGGAGAAGACTCTTGAGAGTCCCTTGGACTGCACGAAGTTCCAACCAGTTCATTCTGAAGGAGATCAGCCCTGGGATTTCTTTGGAAGGAATGATGCTAAAGCTGAAATTCCAGTACTTTGGCCACCTCATGCGAAGAGTTGACTCATTGGAAAAGACTCTGATGCTGGCAGGGATTGGGGGCAGGAGGAGAAGGGGACGACAGAGGATGAGATTGTTGGATGGCATCACTGACTCGGTGAACGTGAGTCTGTGTGAACTCCGGGAGTTGGTGATGGACAGGAAGGCCTGGTGTGCTGCGATTCATGGGGTCGCAAAGAGTCGGACACGACTGAGCAACTGAACTGAATTGTACTGGAGACAGCACAACTTAGTAAACGTAGTCACACCAGTATGATGCTCTGGTATTACAGTATGTGTAAATTATGGGGAAAAAATGGTTTCAGTTGATCATTGGATTTGAGAAAGTGATATTTCTGAGAAGTAACAGAAGTAACATTTGCTACAAGTGCTGTAGTCAGAGAACTTAAATTTATGAGTTATATAATGTAGGATGACTTTTTTTCCTTCAGATGCATAGAGGAGCATTGCAGACTTGCTATAGTTCATCTTAGCTATTTTATTTTTATGATGGACAATTTTAATACTGGGAAAGTCTGAAATGAATTTTTAGTTTTATAAATGGGAAAATTTATATTAATATATATCACATCATTGCTGATATTATAAATTACTAATAATATTAATATGATATATTATTGAATGTTTATTAATGGGAAAATCTGAAAGAAATTTTTAGTTTTATAAAAGAGACATACTTTGCAATACTATCAACTTGTGGTGCTGTATCTCTGAGACCTTTGCTATGAGGCTGCAGCAATACCAATATGATTTTCTTGAAGGACAAAGTGGATAATTTTGAATTATATAGATAAGAAACTACAGGTAAGTTTCTTATCTATATACCTAAACATAGTATGGACTACTAAGTTTCATTTGAATGAAAGCAAAACTAAGTTTTAAAGTTCTGGTCAGAAGTTCATAGCTGAAAGTTTTGAAAGAAAACTGTATTCTAGCTTTCCTGACACACACTGTGGGATAAAAATGTGTGATTTGATTTCAGTAAATTAATAAATATTCATGGTTTCAATTTGTTTCTTTGTAAAATGGGGATAATGGTAATGGAACCCCCAGTTTACATGGACAAATCAACTGAAGCAAATATCCCTTATAGATAATAGGGGGGGGTCATTTAATGTAAATATATGTATTAGACCCACACATAGCTACATATAGTTCCCTTCATAGCTTTGAATCTAATTAAATGACTTTCTGTTGAAACTTGATTTTAAAAAAAATGCTTGCCATTCTTATTTCAAATATTTCCTCAGTCTTCATATGGAGGAAAACATTTCCTTCATATTCAAGGAAAAATGAGCTATAAGGATATTTAAACAAAAAAGAAAAAGCAAATTAAGAGTAATTTCAAAATTTCTGGCCTAAATTATGTGGAAAAAAAATGAAGTAGATTGTGAGTTATTCATTCTCCTTTTGTGGGGCACTTTTCTATTTGTTTTTAGTAAATTCTTATTTCAGAAAAAGAAAATCTGTAGTGATTCTTGCACTTCCCATATGTCTCTTATTCATATATCTATCTGAAAATTTCTATACCAGACTACTTTCTCACAGGCTAAGCATAAATTAAAGAAGTTATGAAATCAGATCCTATGGAAAGCAACTTTCATCCAAGAAATACATATGAAGAATTTAGTAAAGGAGCGGTAAGACTCTGGAGAAAAATTATGCAACCATGATCCACTAGGGGATTAGAGTTCTTTCCCTTGCTTATTTAGAATCTATAAATATCAACATACAAGCCTTGGTAAAGTGCATTAAGAGTTATCAAAAAGACTGAAAAATAACTAGCCATTATCAAATACCCAACAAATGTTAGCTTCTAGTCATTTTTTCAGTGGATGAAGTACCTTTTTCTGGGGAGAAATCAGCTTGGAAAATATTTTTAATGGAAATGATCTAAAAATTTTCCTAAATTACTTTCACAATTTACAATAGGTAAAATCTTCCCTATGTATATAATTAATTACTTTCTCAGCCTCAAGGACAGCCTAAGCTACTCTCCTCTTCAACAAACTCCACGTGGCATTTTTCACCTCTGTGTTTCTCACTGTGTAAATGATAGGATTTAACATGGGAGTGATTATTATAAAGAACACACTCACCAACTTGTCCCCAGGGTAAGTGGCCACAGGACGCATGTAACTAAATATACAAGGGACAAAATACAGCACCACTACTGTAAAGTGGGAGCCACATGTGGAGAGGGCTCTGCGCCGTCCTTCAGAACCATGGGATTTCAGGGAGCTCAGAATGACTATGTAGGAGATGAGTAGCATGAAAAAAATGAGCAAGCACATGGCCCCACTGTTGGCTGCCACCACCATTCCAAGTGTGTGTGTGTGACTGCAGGCAATTTCCAAGAGTGAGAAGAAATCACACATGAAGTGGTCCATGACGTTGTGACCACAGAAGGTCAAGTCTACTGTAAAAAGAATCTGTACAGTAGCATGCAGGATCCCCCCAATCAAGGCCACCACAACCAGGAGCTGGCAGAGCCCCTGTTGCATGATGGCTGTGTAGTGCAGAGGCTTGCAGATGGCCACATAGCGGTCATAGGCCATGACGATGAGGACTATAATCTCTGATCCTCCCAGGAAGTGTACCAAAAAGAGTTGAGCCAGACATCCATGCCAAGAGATGGTTCTCCTCTGGTACAGCAGGTCAATGGCCATTTTGGGGGTTGTGGTAGATGTGTAAAAGGCATCTATGAAGGCCAAATAAGTGAGAAAAAAGTACATTGGAGCAGAAAGTGTGGGGCTGAGGGAGATGGTGATGGCAATGAGCAGATTGGCCACCATGGTAAACAGGAAAATAAGCAGAAAGACAATAAATAGTACTTTCTGCAAATGTGGATTTTGTGTGAGTCCCAAGAGAACAAATTCAGTCACATTGTTTTGAAGCATAAGAAGATCCATTCAGCATGTAACAGCTTCTTAGGGCCTGAATTACCTAAAAAGTAATAAAAAACAGTACTTGTTAATATTGAAAGGCTTCTGTTCTGAATTTCTGAGAACAAAAACAGTGCAGTCATTGTAAACATGGAGCATGTCTTTGGCATTCTTGCTCAGTATTTCCTTCAAGACTTTCTTACTTCTTCAATGATGGTTTTTATCTCTTCAGACTCCTAGTATCTATCACCTGTAAAATATTGCTAAGGACATTTGATACATGATTTACTGAAAAGCACTGCACTATGTATGTGAGGCAAGCTGGAATCAAGATTGCCGGGATAAACATCAGTGACCTCAGATATACAGATGACAGCACCCTTATGGCAGAAAGTGAAGAGGAACTAAAAAGCCTCTTGATGAAAGTAAAAGAGGAGAGTGAAAAAGTTGGCTTAAAGCTCAACATTCAGAAAACAAAGATCATGGCATCTGGTCCCATCACTTCATGGGAAATAGATGGGGAAACAGTGGAAACAGTATCAGACTTTGTTTTTTGGGCGCTCCAAAATCACTGCAGATGGTGATTGCAGCCATGAAATTAAAAGATACTTACTCCTTGGAAGGAAAGTTATGACCAATCTTGATAGCATATTAAAAAGCAGAGATATTAATTTTCCAACAAAGGTCCATCTAGTCAAGGCTATGGTTTTTCCTGTGGTCATGTATGGATGTGAGACTTGGACTGTGAAGAAAGCTGAGTGCTGAAGAATTGATGCTTTTGAACTGTGGTGTTGGAGAAGACTCTTGAGAGTCCCTTGGACTGCAAGGAGATTCAACCAGTCCATTCTAAAGGAGATCAGTCCTGGGTGTTATTTGGAAGGACTGATGATAAAGCTAAAACTCCAATACTTTGGCCACCTCATGCAAAGAATTGACTCATTGGAAATGTCTCTGATGCTGGGAGGGGTTGGGGGCAGGAGGAGAAGGTGATGACAGAGGATGAGATGGCTGGATAGTATTACCAACTCGATGGACATGAGTTTGGGTGAACTCCGGGAGTTGGTGATGGACAGCGAGGCCTGGCGTGCTGTGATTCATGGGATGGCAAAGAGTCGGAGATGACTGAGGGACTGAACTGAACTGAACTGATGTATGTGAGATCTGGATTTTCACTTTGATTCCTTCTCCATTGGACTTTGCTGCATCATCTCAGTATCTCAAACTTTCAAGCCCTCCTCTGTGTCTGTGAGGTTATAAGTTATAATTCTCAGATGTATCTTGTAGGCTCAGAGGTCCTGTGCAAATATAATTCTTTCCTCCATAATAATTTATATTTGAACACTCAGTTTTAACTGTGAAAACAAATACATGGTCAACAATTTTCTATCACAGTGAAGTGTGAGTCGCTCAGTCGTGTCCAACTCTTTGTGACTCCATGGACTATACAGTCCATGAAATTCTCTAGGCCAGAATACTGGAGTGGATAGCCCTTCCCTTCTCCAGGTTATCTTTCCAACCCAGGGATTGAAGCCAGGTCTCCTGCACTACAAGCAGATTCTTTACCAGCTGAGCTACCAGGAAAGCCTCTATCTATCATAAGCAAGTAATTTATGGAAATGTATATAAGTCCTTGGTGACACATCCACCCTGGTACCTATCAGAATACATAAGCTATTCAGGTGTGTTTTTTCTTTCTGGGAACTATAGTGTCTGGCATGATGTCTGCAGTGCCTGAAACCTATTAAGTGATAAGACATGCTTGGTAAATAGTCATTCTCCATGGATAAGAATAACTCTGCTTTTCCAGATTATGGGCTTTCCTGCTGGCTCAGTCAGTAAAGAATCCATCTGCAATGCAAGAGATGGGGGTTTGATCTCTGGGTCGGGAAGATCCCCTGGAGAAGGAAATGGCTACCCACTCCTGTATTCTTGCCTGGGAAATCCCATGAACAGAGGAGCCTGGCAGGCTAGAGTCCATGGGATCACAAGAGTTGGATACAACTTAGTGACTAAACCACCACCACACAGACCAGAAAACTACATGGATTCAAGTGCTGTTGTCCTCTAGCTATGTTTATTATTATTCTTTATGAGAAACATAAATTAATTATTGAAAGGTAGTTGCAGTCTAGGTTTATAATTTCTGGCACACATTATGTGGTAGGTATAAAAATAATTATTGCCTCTTGGAAAGAGCATGTTAGTATATCAAGATAATTATATTATTTTAAGTGATTTTTTTCTCCTTCGAAATTATATTCCACATATAATTTAACATAGTCACCTTCAAAAAATTGATAGTTTCAGTAGACTTGGATTAAAAAAAAAGAACTTGCATAGGTATTCAGTGGAAGAGAATTTGTTAAGAAAAGGAAATCCCTATTTTCAACATTCTAAAAGAAAAAAATATCGAGAACAGAGAGAAATAACATTAATAGATAAGTTATAGAGATAGGTAATACACTATACATACAAACATATTAAGACCAACTAATAGAAACACATTTGAAGTATATTACTATATTATATGTATATGTGTATACTGCATGTTCACTCATTCAACAAATATTTCTTTGATGCCCACTAAGTATGCTGAAGTATCCCTAGTAAATGCCCTTAAATGCCTGAAATGCTCTTACCAAACAGTAGCAGTTCATCCATGACAGGAAGGACCTTCCCACCCCTTCCTGTTTCTGCTACATGTGTTCTCATGGCCCCTTCTCCCATCTTCCCACAGCATCCATTCTGCAAAAAATATGTCTTTTCCTTTCAATGATACATGGATACTTTTTAAATTATCCAAAATGAAAATTCTATACTTATGGAAACAAAGTGAAAATACAGCGGAGCAAATACAGCTCCACTGTATATCCTTATTCTGAGATGGCACCCCCCTGCATACACCCTTACATAGAAAGAGACTAGTATGCATAAAGCAAGAATTAGACATATTATAAATACAAGTATTCTAGACGTAACTATGAAGAAATAGGTTTTTATTTTTTTTCTCTCCATAATACCTTTTTCTGGGAGGAAATCAGATGAAAAATAATTTTAATGGATAAAGATCATGATTTACAAATATGTTAAACATATTTTGGAAAATTGTGGAAAATTCAAAAACTACAATGATCACTTAACATCAGAGAAATGGATAAGTAATAGATAGTGCATCCTTTTTATTTAAGTGTAATTTTTAATATAAATGTTTTTTTTTTTTAAAATTTTATTTTATTTTTAAACTTTACAAAATTGGTCAGGTTCTTAAAGGAAATTCTTATGTTGTATTGCTAACTGGGAAACATTTTGATGTTATTCTTAACACTAATTATTTTTAATCCTAATTTAAATATGCATTAATAGGAAAAAAGCAAAATATCTTCATTTCTATATCGGTAGTATTGTAGTTGAGTCTACCTTTCTTGATATTTTGCATGCTAAAGAAGGGTGCCAAATTTCAGATAAGTGTGGATAAGGCATGATTCTATGATTTATAAAACCCATTTAAACCTGAGTTTATGATTTTATGTTTTCCTGAAAATAAAAATCTTACCTATGAACTTGTCTAATATACATGTCCATGGCCAGAGCCCAAGGCAGCTGTTAGTTCATAAACAAAGAAGTTATGTGATTAAAACTGTCTGTAAGTGTCTTCATTAATTTATAAATATTACCTTTCTGTAAGGTCTGTCTGTTGACTCTTAAAAGTACAATCACATGTTCTATTTGTAGGTAAATTTTATGAACTTTCTTAACTCTGGCTAATTGGACCCCAAGGGTATTTAATCATCCTTAGCATACCATGTCAACAATTCAATTATTTCATATAAATTAAATGGGCTTTGGAGGATAACTTTTTGTACTCATCTTTAATTTTGAACTTCTCCTTAGGTCTACATGAAAACAAAACACTATGACAAGAGAACAGAATAAGTTAATCATTCATGAATTTATGCATTTGATAACAAATGAGATTAATATGGAGCCTGAATATCACCATTATATAAATTAGTCAAAGTGGATAACTATCTGATGTAAATTTTTTTCATGATAATACTTATTACTTTCCATCTGTCTACCATTCATGCAAATCATAATTTTCACTACTGTTTTCAGATGCACCTTAAATGATAATACAAACTTTATAATAATACTTGCCACAAAGAATTGGGCATGACTTAACAACTGAACAACAGCAACAATAATATTGGCACTTCAAAACAAATAAAGCTTACAATACTTTTTCAAAATGGCTGCATCTTAAATTTATTCTGGGATTAGATTAATGTGATAATTATGAAAATAAGTCTATCGAATTATATTCAGAGATGGTAGAACACTATATTTTAGTCTTTTAAATTTACCTCATAATAGGCCTACTAAGTAGAGAAAAAAATAAGCATAATAAGTCTACTAAATAGAAAAGAAAATAGCCACAATTAATAGCAAGGAAATACATGAGACAGAATCAAAACACCATTTGCAAATTTAGAATAAGAAGCCAGGGCACTAAACTCAGGGACAAGATTTCTTTAAATTACTGTTTTTCAACATAAGTGTCATGAGAAGCTCAGGTTGCCACCTCATATAAGGCCTATTACAATTACTACTAAAATAGACTGATATTTGAAATTATATTGAAAATGTATTTAATTCAATTTAATTGAGAAATTTTCTTATATAGAAACATACACTGTTCAAATATGGTTGTATTAATAGAAGAAAAAATAGGTTGTACCTAACTTTTAATTGGCTCCAGAATATGTGTCACTGTGAGCAGCACATGTCATGAAGGAAAAGAAAACTGAAATGACATGATTAAACCTAGTTTGACTAAACACTCCAATATTATAAAAGGCAGTAATAATATGAGTGATGGTAGATTCCAAAGACAGTCTGAATGAGGATTTGAAGCTATCTAACAAACTATAGAAATATGGATTTTTCTGATTTTCACTCTGGAATGAAAGGCAGAATCATGTCAGAGAAACATCATGTACTGACAAGGGCATCAATTCCAAGCTCATAAAGATTGAAATCCATTCACTATGCTCATTGAGTGGCTGTTCAACTTTTACTTAAATAGCTATGGTACAGTGTAAATAGATTGCTTTACAACTCTTATACCTGTCTAGTCCAGCTGTCTAAGGCCTAGAGTTGCACCAAAATGGAAATAGAGTTAGGTCTAAATCAGTGAAGACTGTCCATGGCAATATATATATATACAGTCTTCACTGTATATATATATATATATATATATATATATATATATACACACACATATATATATATGTATTTTAAATACAAATAAATATATATATATATACACACACATATATATATATGTATTTTAAATACAAATAAATATATATATATATATATACACACACATATATATATATGTATTTTAAAGGAAGTCCTGAAGCTATACCAGGAAAGTGTGGTTTCAGATTACAAATCCAAGGACAGAATGGTTGAAAACCACTGAGAAAGAGCCACACAGATTCTCAAACTTAAAGGCTAAAATGGAATGAAAGCAGAAGAAATTATATATGAATCTTCTCATAGTTGACTGGAAAATAGTTGAGGAATGGTTTGACTTTTGATAGTTTCAGGGACTAATTTCACAAAAAGTGGGTACCTGCCAAATTATTCTTATGGGCAGTGTTGTGCATTTCCATGAGTAGAGAAGCATAATATCAAAGGCAGAAGGCACTTCAAAGTAGGGCTCATATTATGTTAATCCAATCCCAAGGTACTTTAATCGCAGAGAGCATCTCCTAAATTGTTTATCAGAAATGGAACAGTTTGGGGAAGTGGATTGTAGTCACATAATTCTTCCAATTTTACTTCTAAATGAAGCAGAAGCAACTATGTTTATGGCAATAATCATACTTGCTTGGGCAGAATCACAGAAATTGGAAACAGTTTCCATTTACTTAAGTAAACTACTTGTAGAAATAGGGATGACTGGTTTAAAGTTATAGAAAATGATGACATAATGTGAAATAAAACTCATATCTCCTCATCCTAAAGATAGTGTTCTTACTCTACATCATAATTTTATAGCAATAACATTTCCTAAAGATTGCTGCACTACAGCATTGATTGATTTTATTTTTATTTTTAATAAAACATATGGACCCTTGAAGTTGCAGGCAGGATGTTTATGTCAAAAGAGAAAATGATAAACACATATATGACACATACACACGTTTTTTATTTTGAATCAGACTTCACTTATGAAATATTCATATTTTAAAACAAAGTCTTATAATTCATTTGAGTTGTTTAGATGAGAAATATTTTCTTTGGTCAACAGTGGACTACTGATTCCTGTTTTGTTTTTGTATATCCCATTTAAATGATTTCTTAAAGCAGTTTTCAACAAAGATTCCATATTCAAGGGGCTAAGTATTAAGCCAACATTCTAATAGTAAATGTTTTCACAGGTCTAGTTTACTATGTGCCTTTGAAAAATACCTGCACTTAGTTGCTACTAATAGTTAATAATTCAATAATCAAAAATATTTTTATTTTCTATATTTATCTAATTTCTATATATTTTCTAATTTCTTATATTGTAAACCATAATCACATACCAGTCCCAAGGAACTCTGTATAATGTAAAGTTCATAGGATGTGGATTAAGAGTATTTGGGTTTAAAGCTGACTTACCTGTTGTATGGTCTAGTTATTTAGCATTTCTTCGCAAAGGGTCAGACACGACGGAGCCACTGAACTGAACTGAACTGAATCTTCCATTGTTTCTGTAAAATAAGAACAGTAAATTTTAATTTTTTAATGTCCTTCTGACCATTTTAGAGTGCCAAAGAATTGATGCTTTTGAACTGTGGTGTTGGAGAAGATTCTTGGGATCCATTGGACTGCAAGGAGATCCAACCAGTCCATTCTAAAGGAGATCAGTCCTGGGTGTTCTTTGGAAGGAATGATGTTAAAGCTGAAACTCCTGTACTTTGGCCACCTCATGAGAAGAGTTGACTCACTGGAAAAGACTGATGCTAGGAGGGATTGGCGGCAGGAGGAGAAGGGGACTACAGAGGATGAAATGGCTGGATGGCATCACCAACTCGATGGACATGAGTTTGAGTGAACTCCAGGAGTTGGTGATGGACAGGGAGGCCTGGCTTGCTGCAATTCATGGGGTTGCAAAGAGTCGGACATGACTGAGCAACAGAACTGGACTGAACTGAACTGACCATTTTAGAACACTCAAAATATTCACATCAATTTAAATGGAGGACAATTGTTTTTTAGAAGAACGGACAACTTGTTCACAGCAGAATAATAAACAGGGAGGCCTGGCCTGCTGTGATTCATGAGGTCGCAAAGAGTCGGACACCACTGAACTACTGAACTGACTGATATTTCAAGATGTTTAGACTTGTTTCCAGTACTGGGGTGTAAGACAGGTTACAAGGAAGTATTGTACAATACAGGGACTATAGCCAATATTTTGTAAGAACTGTAGTTGGAGTGTCACCTTTAAAACTTGTATAAAAAATTATTTTAAAAAATTAAAATGACAAAGTATTTTTGAATATAAAAAAATAAACTCAATACAATTTTAAATGTTGGGTATATCATGTGTGTGTAAAGAGAATATTGGCAGGTGTCTTCTCTCTACTTTATGTTCCACACCAACCTAGAGCCAGCAAGCCACATAGCTTTCTGAGGGCCAATGCCTAATATACACAGGCATATTATATAACTCTGTAATCAGAAAGGAAAACATTTTGATTACTACAAAACAAGTAAGATTTTTCTGAAATGCTGTCTTTTATTCCAATATCATTTGAAATGGTTGAAAGACTATCACAATTGGACTTAGAATAATAAAGATGTAAATACTAGCTCTGTCTTTAACAATGGGCAGATTATTTAACTTTTTTGAATCTCAATGTTCTTCATCTGAAATATAAGAATAACCATAATAATAGCATCTATCTCACAAATATGCTGTTAGTGCTTGGTGAGGTATACCAGTGTTTCACAGTAATAAAATATGAAAATGTAAAGATTGTGATAGGAATAAAATCCTCTTCCACTGCTCAGAGAATTCAAGTACTTGATAGTACAGGATTGTGTCTGAAGTCACACCCACAGTGGCCACCTAATTTTACCATGGATGGATGAACCATAGCTTTTCATTTGATCATAAAGGCTCTTTTAAATTTGTTGTGCTGGAATTTTTCATAAAATGCCTCAGTCTGAACTTTTAAAAGGCCTCTTTCTCAGGGCCAGGAAAGCCACATCAAGTGCCTGTCACAGATTTCATGTTACAAATTTAGGCAAATTCCTCCCTTTTTCAGCCCCTAAAATATCACCAGTCAGTCCATGGCCTTCCAGATTTACCTGATAAAGCTGATAGGAACCTTAGAACTTCCATTTCTGGAATGGATGACTTGAGAGAGAAAATAATAAATTTTATAATTTTATTTACAAAAGTGTAATTTACCAAGTTATTACAAATCATTATTAGCTTATGGAGAAAAGTTTCCTTACATCTAAAAAAAAAGATTAAAAGTCAGTAATATGTCAGACAAAACAAAACAAAAAAAATTATTTATCAGTTTATTCAATTCTATGTGATTCATATAGGTAATAACTAGAACACCTCTATTAATATTAGTTCATGCTGTATAATCTGCAGAGCTTATTATTCATTTTACAATGCTTCCTTTGTAATTTAATATACCAAATAATCCTATTTGGTTTAATGTTAATATTTCTCTCCAACCTAGCTCAGGGATCCTCTGAAGCATTCCAAATTTAAGGTGTCAAGAGAGCTTTCAATAGAATTTGATAGAAAGCTTGTTAAAAATATCAAGACGTTTTAAAACACTTGTTCAGATAGGATCAGGTGAATGTTTATTCACTTAATCAAAGTGATAAAAGATTTCAAAAGCAAATACAATTCACTTAAAGGCAAGAACATTCACATTAGCTTTATCAAAAGCCACATCAAAGTAAACTTATTCTCTTTATAGAGAGTAACCAAATTGAATCCTACACCTGCTTATTTTAATAATAAAATTCCTTTACCCAATTAAATTTAATGTAATCTCAACCCTCCCATACACAAAACTCCTTTTTTCAGGGTTCACTTTCTAAAAACCTTCCATAAGTTTTTGAATCCATAATAGTTTGTTCCTTAATATTACTTCAAGAAAACCATTTTTGAGGGAAAAAAACTACCTTTTTTTTGGGGGGAGGGTTATAAGGCATATATGAGACTTCCCTGGTAGCTCAGCTGGTAAAGAATCCACCTGTAATAAAGGAGATCTGGATTCAATTCCTGGGTTGGGAAGATTCCCTAAGAAGGGCTAGCCTACCCACTCCAGTATTCTTGGCTTTCCCTGGTGGTTCAGACAGCAAAGAATTCTCCTGCAGTGTGGGAGACCTGGGTTCAGTCTCTGGGTTGGGAAGATCCCCTGAAGGAGGGCATGGCAATCCATACTAGCATTTTTGCCTGGAGAATCCCCATGGACAGTGGAGCCAGGCGGACTGCAGTTAATGGGGTTGCAAAGAATCGGACACAACTGAGTGACTAAGCAAGGTACAGCACAATGCATATATGTATAGTATATATACTATATATATATATATATATGAATATATACTATCTATATATAATATTTCCTTTATGTATTCATCTATCAGTGGATATTTTGGTTGATATTATGTTGATCATGGAAGTGTGGGTATCTCTTCAAATTCCTGGTGTCATATTTTTGAATATTTACATGAATATTTACATGAGCATTGAATTGCTGAACTTTATGGTAGTTTTACTTTTAATATCTTGAGAACCTCCATAATGTTTTCCATAGTCACTGAACAAATTTATAGTCCCAACAGTGGTATAGTAGGCTTCCATTTTCACTACATCTTTATCAAAGTTTTTTGTTGATGAATATTTGATATAGCCATCCTTACATGTATGAGGTGAGAATTCATTTGGAGAGTTCATTTTGATTGCATTTCCCTATTGACTATCAGTATGAGCAATTTCCAATTTCCTTTTGGCAATTTCTACATCTTCTTTCAAAAAATATTCAGTTTCTTTGTCCATGTTTAGATTTGGTTATTTGAAGGAGGGTTTCTTGCTATTTAATTGTATAAGCTCCTTATATATTTTATTTATTAACTTATTATGAGAGTCATGTTCTGTGTGTGTATATCCACTTCAGTCATGTCTGACTTGTGGATTGAAAATTGCTAGGCTCCTCTGTTCATGGGATTGTCTAGGCAAGAATACTGGAGTGGGTTTCCATGCCCACCTCCAGAGGATTTTTCCAACCCAGGGATCGAGCCTGAGCCTTCTGCATCTCCTGCACTACAGGCAGATTCTTTACTGCTGAGCAACTGGAGAAACCCATGAGATACATAATTTGCCCATGTTTTCTCCCATTCCATAGGTTACCTTTTCACTTTGTTGATCATTTCCTTTGATGAATAAAAGCAGTCTGAATGTAGAATTTGAAATCCTGAACTTCAAAATGATGTCATGATGGGAAGAGAGTTAATTGACCAAATAGGTTTTTTTTTTTTTTTTTTTTTTAAGTAAGGTTAAATTTTTTAAAAGTATTGAAAGAGTATGGAGTTTTCCAAGAGTGTGTGATAGAATAAATAAAAAACTAAAATAATATTAAAATAATATTTTATAATAAACACTCATAACATAACATAAATACTTGAAGCAAATGTCAAAGGAGAGTAAATATTTGTAGCAAATATATACATATATATATATAGTGTAAAAAACATTTATTAAAATCCATTAGTAGTAATTCTTTTTTTTTTCTAATTTTATTTTATTTTTAAACTTTACATAATTGTATTAGTTTTGCCAAATATCAAAATGAATCCGCCACAGGTATACATGTGTTCCCCATCCCGAACCCTCCTCCCTCCTCCCTCCCCATACCATCCGTCTGGGCCGTGCCAGTGCACCAGCCCCAAGCATCCAGCATCGTGCATTGAACCTGGACTGGCAACTCGTTTCCTACATGATATTTTACATGTTTCAATGCCATTCTCCCAAATCTTCCCACCCTCTCCCTCTCCCACAGAGTCCATAAGACTGCTCCATACATCAGTGTCTCTTTTGCTGTCTCGTATACAGGGTTATCATTACCATCTTTCTAAATTCCATATATATGCGTTAGTATACTGTATTTATGTTTTTCCTTCTGGCTTACTTCACTCTGTATAATAGGCTCCAGTTTCATCCACCTCATTAGAACTGATTCAAATGTACTCTTTTTAATGGCTGAGTAATACTCCATTGTGTATATGTACCATCGCTTCCTTATCCATTCATCTGCTGATGGACATCTAGGTTGCTTCCATGTCCTGGCTATTATAAACAGTGCTGCGATGAACATTGGGGTACACGTGTCTCTTTCCCTTCTGGTTTCCTCAGTGTGTATGCCCAGCAGTGGGATTGCTGGATCATAAGGCAGTTCTATTTCCAGTTTTTTAAGGAATCTCCACACTGTTCTCCATAGTGGCTGTACTAGTTTGCATTCCCACCAACAGTGTAAGAGGGTTCCCTTTTCTCCACACCCTCTCCAGCATTTATTATTTGTAGACTTTTGGATCGCAGCCATTCTGACTGGTGTGAAATGGTACCTCATAGTGGTTTTGATTTGCATTTCTCTGATAATGAGTGATGTTGAGCATCTTTTCATGTGTTTGTTAGCCATTTGTATGTCTTCTTTGGAGAAATGTCTATTTAGTTCTTTGGCCCATTTTTTGATTGGGTCGTTTATTTTTCTGGAGTTGAGCTGTAGGAGTTGCTTGTATATTTTTGAGATTAGTTGTCTGTCGGTTGCTTCATTTGCTATTATTTTCTCCCATTCTGAAGGCTGTCTTTTCACCTTGCTAACAGTTTCCTTTGATGTGCAGAAGCTTTTAAGGTTAATTAGGTCCAATTTGTTTATTTTTGCTTTTATTTCCAATATTCTGGGAGGTGGGTCATAGAGGATCCTGCTGTGATGTATGTCGGAGAGTGTTTTGCCTATGTTCTCCTCTAGGAGTTTTATAGTTTCTGGTCTTACGTTTAGATCTTTAATCCATTTTGAGTTTATTTTTGTGTATGGTGTTAGAAAGTGTTCTAGTTTCATTCTTTTACAAGTGGTTGACCAGATTTCCCAGCACCACTTGTTAAAGAGATTGTCTTTAATCCATTGTATATTCTTGCCTCCTTTGTCAAAGATAAGGTGTCCATATATGCGTGGATTTATCTCTGGGCTTTCTATTTTATTCCATTGATCTATATTTCTGTCTTTGTGCCAGTACCATACTGTCTTGATAACTGTGCTTTTGTAGTAGAGCCTGAAGTCAGGTAGGTTGATTCCTCCAGTTCCATTCTTCTTTCTCAAGATCGCTTTGGCTATTCGAGGGTTTTTGTATTTCCATACAAATTGTGAGATTATTTGTTCTAGCTCTGTGAAGAATACTGTTGGTAGCTTGATAGGGATTGCGTTGAATCTATAAATTGCTTTGGGTAGTATACTCATTTTCACTATATTGATTCTTCCAATCCATGAACATGGTATATTTCTCCATCTATTAGTGTCCTCTTTGATTTCTTTCACCAGTGTTTTATAGTTTTCTATATATAGGTCTTTAGTTTCTTTAGGTAAATATATTCCTAAGTATTTTATTCTTTCCGTTGCAATGGTGAATGGAATTGTTTCCTTAATTTCTCTTTCTGCTTTCTCATTATTAGTGTATAGGAATGCAAGGGATTTCTGTGTGTTGATTTTATATGCTGCAACTTTACTATAGTCATTGATTAGTTCTAGTAATTTTCTGGTGGAGTCTTTAGGGTTTTCTACATAGAGGATCATGTCATCTGCAAATAGTGAGAGTTTTACTTCTTCTTTTCCAATTTGGATTCCTTTTATTTCTTTTTCTGCTCTGATTGCTGTGGCCAAAACTTCCAAAACTATGTTGAATAGTAATGGTGAAAGTGGGCACCCTTGTCTTGTTCCTGACTTTAGAGGAAATGCTTTCAATTTTTCACCATTGAGGATAATGTTTGCTGTGGGTTTGTCATATATAGCTTTTATTATGTTGAGGTATGTTCCTTCTATTCCTGCTTTCTGGAGACTTTTTATCATAAATGGATGTTGAATTTTGTCAAAGGCTTTCTCTGCATCTATTGAGATAATCATATGGTTTTTATTTTTCAATTTGTTAATGTGGTGTATTACATTGATTGATTTGCGGATATTGAAGAATCCTTGTATCCCTGGGATAAAGCCCAGTTGATCATGGTGTATGATCTTTTTAATGTGTTGTTGGATTCTGATTGCTAGAATTTTGTTAAGGATTTTTGCATCTATGTTCATCAGTGATATTGGCCTGTAGTTTAGAAAATGACCTACAGCCCAGATTATTGTACCCAGCAAGGATCTCATTCAAGTATGAAGGAGAAATCAAAAGCTTTTCAGACAAGCAAAAGCTGAGAGAATTCTGCACCACCAAACCAGCTCTCCAACAAATACTAAAGGATATTCTCTAGACAGAAAACACAAAAACGGTGTATAAACTCAAACCCAAAACAATAAAGTAAATGGCAACGGGATCATACTTATCAGTAATTACCTTAACCGTAAATGGGTTGAATGCCCCAACCAAAAGACAAAGACTGGCTGAATGGATACAAAAACAAGACCCCTACATATGTTGTCTACAAGAGACCCACCTCAAAACAGGGGACACATACAGACTGAAAGTGAAGGGCAGGAAAAAGGTTTTTCATGCAAATAGGGACCAAAAGAAAGCAGGAGTAACAATACTCATATCAGATAAAATAGACTTTAAAACAAAGGCTGTGAAAAGAGACAAAGAAGGTCATTACATAATGATCAAAGGATCAATCCAAGAAGAAGATATAACAATTATAAGTATATATGCACCCAACACGGGAGCACCGCAGTACGTAAGACAAATGCTAACAAGTATGAAAGGAGAAATTAACAATAACACAATAATAGTGGGAGACTTTAATACCCCACTTACACCTATGGATAGATCAACTAAACAGAAAATTAACAAGGAAACACAAACTTTAAACGATACAATAAACCAGTTAGACCTAATTGATATCTATAGGACATTTCATCCCAAAACAATGAATTTCACCTTTTTCTCAAGCGCACATGGAACCTTCTCCAGGATAGATCACATCCTGGGCCATAAAGCTAGCTTTGGTAAATTCAAAAAAATAGAAATCATTCCAAGCATTTTTTCTGACCACAATGCAGTAAGATTAGATCTCAATTACAGGAGAAAAACTATTAAAAATTCCAACATATGGAGGCTGAACAACACACTGCTGAATAACCAACAAATCACAGAAGAAATCAAAAAAGAAATCAAAATTTGCATAGAAACGAATGAAAATGAAAACACAACAACCCAAAACCTGTGGGACATGGTAAAAGCAGTCCTAAGGGGAAAGTTCATAGCAATACAGGCACACCTCAAGAAACAAGAAAAAAGTCAAATAAATAACCTAACTCTACACCTAGAAAAGGAAGAAATGAAGAACCCCAGGGTTAGTAGAAGGAAAGAAATCTTAAAAATTAGAGCAGAAATAAATGCAAAAGAAACAAAAGAGACCATAGCAAAAATCAACAAAACCAAAAGCTAGTTCTTTGAAAGGACAAATAAAATTGACAAACCATTAGCCAGACTCATCAAGAAACAAAGGGAGAAAAATCAAATCAACAAAATTAGAAACGAAAAAGGAGAGATCACAACAGACAACACAGAAATACAAAGGATCATAAGAGACTACTACCAACAATTATATGCCAATAAAATGGACAACGTGGAAGAAATGGACAAATTCTTAGAAAAGTACAACTTTCCAAAACTCGACCAGGAAGAAATAGAAAACCTTAACAGACCCATCACAAGCAAGGAAATTGAAACTGTAATCAAAAATCTTCCAGCAAACAAAAGCCCAGCTCCAGATGGCTTCACAGCTGAATTCTACCAAAAATTTAGAGAAGAGCTAACACCTATCCTGCTCAAACTCTTCCAAATAATTGCAGAGGAAGGTAAACTTCCAAACTCATTCTATGAGGCCACCATCACCCTAATACCAAAACCTGACAAAGATGCCACAAAAAAAGTAGTAATTCTTAATAGATTAAGAATTCATTCTTTTACAAGTGGTTGACCAGTTTTTCCAGCACCACTTGTTAAAGAGATTGTCTTTAATCCATTGTATATTCTTGCCTCCTTTGTCAAAGATAAGGTGTCCATATGTGTGTGGATTTATCTCTGGGCTTTCTATTTTGTTCCATTGATCTATATTTCTGTCTTTGTGCCAGTACCATACTGTATTGATGACTGTGGCTTTGTAGTAGAGCCTGAAGTCAGGCAGGTAGATTCCTCCAATTCCATTCTTCTTTCTCAAGATAGCTTTGGCTATTTGAGTTTTTTTGTATTTCCATACAAATTGTGAAATTATTTGTTCTAGCTCTGTGAGGAATACCGTTGGTAGCTTGATAGGGATTGCATTGAATCTATAAATTGCTTTGGGTAGTATACTCATTTTCACTATACTGATTCTTCCAATCCATGAACATGGTATATTTCTCCATCTATTAGTGTCCTCTTTGATTTCTTTCACCAGTGTTTTATAGTTTTCTATATATAGGTCTTTAGTTCTTTAGGTAGATATATTCCTAAGTATTTTATTCTTTTCGTTGCAATGGTGAATGGAATTATTTCCTTAATTTCTCTTTCTATTTTCTCATTATTAGTGTATAGGAATTCAAGGGATTTCTGTGTGTTGATTTTACATCCTGCAACTTTACTATATTCATTTATTAGTTCTAGCAATTTTCTGGTGGAGTCTTTAGGGTTTCCTCTGTCAGAATGGCTGCGATCCTAAAGTCTACAAGCAATAAATGCTGGAGAGGGTGTGGAGAAAAGGGAACCCTCTTACACTGTTGGTGGGAATGCAAACTAGTACAGCCACTATGGAGAACAGTGTGGAGATTCCTTTAAAAACTGGAAATAGAACTGCCTTATGATCCAGCAATCCCACTGCTGGGCATACACACTGAGGAAACCAGAAGGGAAAGAGACACGTGTACCCCAATGTTCATTGCAGCACTGTTTATAATAGCCAGGGCATGGAAGCAACCTAGATGTCCATCAGCAGATAAATGGATAAGAAAGCTGTGGTACATATACACAATGGAATATTACTCAGCCATTAAAAAGAATACATTTGAATCAGTTCTAATGAGGTGGATGAAACTGGAGCCGATTATACAGAGTGAAGTAAGCCAGAAAGAAATACACCAATACAGTATACTAACACATATATATGGAATTTAGAAAGATGGTAACAATAACCCTGTATATGAGACAGCAAAAGAGACACTGATGTATAGAACAGTCTTTTGGACTCTGTGGGAGAGGGAGAGGGTGGGATGATTTGGGAGAATGGCATTGAAATATGTATAATATCATATATGAAATGAGTCACCAGTCCAGGTTTGATGCACGATACTGGATGCTTGGGGCTGATGCACTGGGACAACCCAGAAGGATGGTATGGCGAGGGAGGAGGGTTCAGGATGGGGAACACATGTATACCTGTGGCAGATTCATTTTGATATATGGCAAAACCAATACAATATTGTAAAGTTTAAAAAAATTCAAGTAATTGACAATATCTGTAGAGTGAAATTTACTTTCTATATATTGTACAAGAAACTGAGAGCACACAGACAATTAAGTAACTTTTTCTGACTTCAGGAGATTACAGACCAGTAATCATAGACAATTAACAAAGACTTTTAAATCTTCATATAAAATAACTACACAAAGTTGAAAATTAACTAAGTTTCTCTCTATTGGTCCATTTGGGCTGTTATAACCGAATACCAGAATACCATTGGATGGCTTAAACAATGAACATTTATTTTCAGAGGCTTGCTGTCTTGGAAGTCAAATATTAGTCTTCTAGAAGATTCCATGTTTGGTAAGGTTTCCTCTTTAGTTGATAGCCACCTTTTTCCTGTCTTCACATGGCCGAAAGATCAAGTGAACTCTTGGAGGTCTCTTTATAAGGTTATTGATTCCATTCATGAGAACTTAAACTTTATGATCTAGTCATTTCCTGGGGTCCACCTCCAGGTACCACCAATTATGAAGAAGTTAACTTATGATTTTGTAGAAAGGACACAAATATTCAGTCTATAACAACATTCAAATGATGGGGAATAAATTACATAAGATCTGATAAAGTCAAATGTTTGGTTTCATTTGTTGAATAGTATTGTTTTGAGAGGGACTTCTCTGGTGTTTCACATGGTAAAGAATCTGCCTACAATGCAGGAGACCTGAGTTCAATCCCTGGGTCAGGAAAATCTCATGGAGAAGGAAATGGCAACATGGCAACCCACTCCAGTATTCTTACCTTGAGGACTCCATGGACAGAGGAGCCTTGCAGGCTACAGTCCATACAGTTCATGGGGTCACAAAGAGTCAGACATGACTGAGCAACTAGCACTTTCACTTTCATTGTTTTGAGAAGACTTTGAGATATTATAATAAATCTCCATGTAACCGGGATAAAAATCAGGATATGAGGTTCCTTACACAGTGTGATTTACTAGTTAAAATAACCCATGGTCCAATAGCTTTACCTCTCATATGAATGCAAAAGTCGCTTAGATTTGTCTGACTCTTTGTGACCCTATGGACTGTACAGTCCATGGAATTCTCCAGGCCAGAATACTGGAGTGTGTAGCTCTTCCCTTCTCCAGGGGATCTTCCCAACCCAGGGACTGAACCCAGGTCTCCTGCATTGCAAGCGGATTATTTATGAGCTGAGCCACCAGGGACGCCTACCTCTCATGAACCCAGCCTAAATAAGGGAGGCAGAATACTGTTTCTTTGATCACAAACTTCCAATCATTCTGAGGCAAATAATATTTTATTTCAAGCCTCATTCAGAAAGAGAGACAATTTTACGAATGATGTCTCTGTTAAATAAAACAATAAACCTATTCTATTTCATAGCAACTTGTATATCATTACTAAGGGAGATAGAATGGCATATATGGCTAGCATTTTTAAAACTGTATCACCCAAAATATCTATTATTAAGCTCTGAAGTTCATTTCTGAAGTTTGTGGATTATAGTTTATGCTAAATTTACACATGAAAGGCAGAGCCTGAGTCTCCATAGAAAGCTATGGACACTGTAGCAAAAAAGGAGATGGGGATATTAAAAAATATCAGCAGTATCATCAAATATTCTAAAGTATCTAGGAAAGTGAAAAGGTCATATTTATGATAATATAACTCCAAAAAACTTAGTCCCCTTGAAGAGATAATGATGATGAAAAATATTTCATTTACACCATATTCATTCAAATTATATTTTTAAATGTACCCTCCTTATGATTAATAACTATGAAACATCATTCTACTTCAACATTAACATGATAACAATATTAACAAATAAAGCAATGATAAAGCAATTTATTTAACATGATAAAGCAATATTAACTTACAATTTCAAAACTAAGATACGAACTTCAAATATTAATATAGATTATCTATATGTGCGGCTTCCTTAGTGGCTCAGTGGTAAAGATCCTGACAGCCAATACAGGAGACACAAGTTCAATCTCTGGGTCAGGAAGATCCCCTGGAAAAGGAAATGCTAACCCACTCCAATATTCTTGCCTGGGAAATTCCATGGACAGAAGGAAACTGGCAGGCTATTGTCCATGCATTTGCAAAATAATTCACCATAACTTAGCAACAAATAACAACAATGTTTGCATGTAAAGGATTGAACAAAAATTTTATGACATATTACTTATTTTTCTGAAATCTGTAATGATTTATATTAATTTTGAAAAATATTATATTATTTGAGAGAGCAATGAGAAATTCCTACAATAACTAAAATATGTTTACAGTATTAACTGTAACTAAACTCATATATAGAATATATATCTATAGTCTCAGTAGAGACATTTTACACTGCAAAACTATATATAGTTTATTTTAAAAAATGAGACAAACTTACAGGTGTATTTCAAACAAAATATATACTTTGAAATAGAAAATAATGGAAAAATTAAAGATATATTTTATTCTTTAGAAGAATTCACATAATAAATATTTTTATCATACCCAATTAATTGAATTGTGAGGAGAAATTTAATAAATTTTGATATTACACAAGAGCATTTGATATTACACCATAAAAGAGCAATTCTTCATTGAAAATGGGCCATATATTTCCCAGCTGTCCCATTTCTTTTTCTGGTCCAGAGCTTTTTCATGGCAGTTTTTATTTCACTATTTCTCAGAGTAAAGATTAGAGGATTCAACATAGGGGTGATAGTTGTATAAAACACAGTTAAGGATTTATCAGTGGGTAAGGTGGAAGGAGGCCTCACATACAGAAAAATACAAGGCAAAAAAGAAAGGACCACCATGGTAATGTGGGAGCCACAGGTGGACAAGGTTTTGCACCTCCCTTCTTGACTAACATTCCTTAGGGAGTGCAGGATGACCCCATAGGAGACAAGTAAGAGTGTAAAGGTGACCACAGACATTGCCCCATCATTGGCCACCACTGTGAAAGCAGTGATGTAGGTGTCAGTGCAAGCAATTTTTAACAAGGGGTACACATCACAGATGAAATGGTCAATGATATTCGGGCTACAGAAGGGAAGATTGTAAACAAAGAGAGGATGAAATACTCCGTGTAAAACCCACCAATCCAGGCCAACAACAGCAGCAGAGCACACACTGGCTGATTCATGATTGTCAAATAATGCAAGGGTTTACAAATGGCCACATAACAGTCATAGGCCATGACGACCAAGAGGCATATATCAGCATCACCAAAAAAGTGCCACATAAAAATCTGGGTCATGAAAGCTAGGAAGGAAATGGGTTTCTTCTCACACAGTAAGCCTGTTATCATATCTGGCATGACTGTAGTAGAATAAACAGCATCTATAAATGATAGGTAGCCAAGAAAGAAGTTCATGGGAGCATCCAGGGTTGGGCTGACCATCACAGTCACAATAATGAGTAGGTTGCCCATCATGGTCCCAATGTAGATTAGCAAGAACATGACAAGTAATATTTTCTGACCCTGGACACTCTGAGTGAGCCCCAGGAGGATACATTCAGTTACATTGTTCCTTTGTTTCATAGTTGCTTCTGAATGTCTATGTTTCAGATAAAATTACCTGTAAATATAATTATTATGAGAGATTCCCTGAAATCTTTAGAAATTTTGTTTTTTCATTCAATCAATAGGCAGTATGGTTATTATGTTTCATACTTTTAGGGTACATAATACAAAACTGATTAAAACAACATCTCTAACCTCAAAAATCATATATACTAATGAAGAGGAAGTAATTTAAAGACATGTGAAAGAAGGACACATTTTTAAGTAAATGAGGTGCCTCACTTACCTTTCCAACTGAAAACTAACTAAATTGCATGTATAGTTAATATTTTATCAAAGCTGAATGTCAATTAAACTTTTAATAAGGAGGTAAAGTAAAAAGTATCTTTACTTTTAATTTACCAAGTTGATGACTGTGTGCATTCTAGGGGTAGAAGAATCTTCTTTACCAATCACTGAAATTCCATACAGATATATTTAACAATTTCACTTTTTTCCAAAACTCAAGAAAAGAAACTCACACCATCAACTAACAAAAGTATAGTAGTTTAAAGAAAGATTTACATTTGAGAGGATATACACAGAATTAATATCTAAATTAAACCACTATCTCTAAGCAATGAACAAAAAATAAATAAATAAAAATGTAAAATGGATAAAAATACAAAACATTAAAGGAAAAATAAATTTAAATGATAAATGAATATGTGATAAGATGTTGTAGGTCACTAATCAACAGAGAAGTAGAAATTTTTCCCATAGCCTTACCTATACTATGTATTATGATTTTTGAATATAGGTTAGCCAAGCAATAAAGTAAAAAGAATCCCATTTTGTTTTGCATTTAATCATTCATTTATAAAATTTCATTAATGACATAAATGATAAATGTATGATTGGTCTCCAGATAAAGTTAAATTAACTGCAATGTTTATATAGAAACACATAATTTATATACAGATACAAATTTTAAAAATATAAATAATAAATCATTTAATACATGCTATGCACCATGTACCAGACATTTTATACATATTTTCTCACTGAATTCTCAAATGAGGTATAATGAGACATTTTATGACTGAGATAAAGCAAAACATAATTTGCTTAACAATATGCAGTTTGTGGTGTTAAAGCCTGGATTTGAATCCAAGAAGCTGATATGTGTTTCTTGAATCTGAATTTCTCATGGAGCTAAATTATTTATTATTTATTCAATAAAATCCTGGACAACAGGCAGTGATAACAATGTATTTAGGGGGAGCCTCTCGGTCATCATTTTACAGAAGGAGCAGTGCCCTGTGTTCCTCAGAGACCCATGCCTTGAACACAGGCATCATCAACAGACTCTAATGAAGGACTTTATTTATTTATTTTTATATGGTAATGATAACCCTGTATGGGAGACAGCAAAAGAGACACAGATGTATAGAATAGTCTTTTGGACTCTGTGGTGGAGGGGCGGAATGTTTTGGGAGAATGGCATTGAAACATGTATAATATAAGAAACGAATTGCCAGTCCAGGTTCGATTCAGGATACAGGAAGCTTGGGGCTGGTGCACTGGGATGACCCAGAGGGATGGTACGGGGAGGGAGGTGGGAGGGGGGTTTCAGGATTGGGAACATGTGCACACCGTGGCGGATTCATGTTGATGTATGGCAAAACCAATACAATATTGTAATTAGCCTCTAATTAAGATAAATAAATTTAAAAAAATAAAGAGATTGTCATATTGGATTTATTTATTTTGGAGGGACTAGTTATTTCAAAAAGACATTTATCAATTTTCAGTATCAAAACAGTTACACTATTGGTTTTTTTTTTTTTCTCCCAATTGGTCCCCAAAGAGACCACACCAAAGGAGAGAACATTTTAAGCCAATTAAGCTGCAGGATGCACCCCTAACAGACCTCACTGAAACCTCATCAAAAGAGGGGGATTGGGTAGGGAAAGAAACTTTAAAAGATCAGCACACTGCTAGCCCACAGACTGTAGAGAGCTCTCACAGGCAGAGGGGTGACCAGTTTGCCTCAACCCCAAAGATGAAGGACTTTAATGGGGTTATTTTAACTCACAATCTCCCAAACTCACTGTTTTCCTTGAAAGATGAGAGGAGATGGAATTATCTGCAGTAGGACTTTCTCTTGTTGGAAATTCCTACCCCATTGTTTATACAAAAATTAATGCTTCTTTGCGATGCTTCCAGAAAGAGGGGCCTAAATCCTTGAACAATCTCTATTGATTTCACCACTCCCCATCCCAAGTAAATCATCGGCATCACCCTCAGCACCAATATTAACACCACCCATGTATGTGAGTACATATAAACTATGGAAAATTCTGAAAGAGATGGGAATACCAGACCACCTGATCTGCCTCTTGATAAATTTGTATGCAAGTCAGGAAGCAACAGTTAGAACTGGACATGGAACAACAGACTGGTTCCAAATAGGAAAAGGAGTAAGTCAACCTGTTTATTTAACTTATATGCAGAGTACATCACGAGAAATGCTGGACTGGAAGAAACACAAACTGGAATCAAGATTGCCGGGAGAAATATTAATAATCTCAGATATGCAGATGACACCACCCTTAGGGCAGAAAGAGAAGAGGAACTCAAAAGCCTCTTGATGAAAGTGAAAGGGCAGAGTGAAAAAGTTGGCTTAAAGCTCAACATTCAGAAAAGGAAGATGATGGCATCCGGTCCCACAGTTTCATGGGAAATAGACGGGAAAACAATGGAAACAGTGTCAGATTTTATTTTTCCGGGCTCCAAAATCACTACAGATGGTGACTGCAGCCATGAAATTAAAAGACGCTTACTCCTTGGAAGGAAAGTTATGATCAACCTAGATAGCATATTCAAAAGCAGAGACATTACTTTGCCAACAAAGGTTTGTCTAGTCAAGGCTATGGTTTTTCCTGTGGTCATGTATGGATGTGAGAGTTGGACTGTGAAGAAGGCTGAGCATGGAAGAATTGATGCTTTTGAACTGTGGTGTTGGAGAAGACTCTTGAGAGTCCCTTGGACTGCAAGGAGATCCAACCAGTCCATTCTGAAGGAGATCAGCCCTGGGATTTCTTTGGAAGGAATGATGCTAAAGCTGAAAGTCCAGTACTTTGGCCACCTCATGTGAAGAGTTGACTCATTGGAAAAGACTCTGATGCTGGGAGGGATTGGGGGCAGGAGGAGAAGGGGACGACAGAGGATGAGATGGCTGGTTGGCATCACTGACTCGATGGACGTGAGTCTGAGTGAACTCCAGGAGTTGTTGATGGACAGGGAGGCCTGGCATGCTGCGATTCATGAGGTTGCAAAGAGTCGGACACGACTGAGCGACTGATCTGATCTGATGTGTGTGAGATGTGTGTGTAATCCAACTTACTGATTTCATTATATAAAAATAATAATTAACTCATCAAAACAGAAAGAAAACCATTGCATGAATACTTTCTCAAAGATAATTAGTAGAAAAATAAAGTTAAATAGTAGTAGTCTTACCTGGTGGCTCAGAGGTTAAAGTGTCTGCCTCCAATGCGGGAGAGCTGGGTTCGATCCCTGGGTTGGGAAGATCCTCTGGAGAAGGAAATGGTAACCCACTCCAGTATTCTTGCCTGGAAAATACCATGGACGAAGAAGCCTGGTAGGCTACCACAGGCAAAGAGTTGGACACGACTTTGCGACTTCACTTTCACTTTCTTTAAATTTAAATAAAATTAGTACAAGAGGAAAACAGAAATATACATGTAATACACACAATAGAAAACTGCATAAAAGAGAAATATACATTGTCTTAAGACTCTCCTATACATATTAGATGCTCATGTTCCTCCTTTTTCTAATAAATATCTCTGAAACACAGACATGCTCTTTTATCCACTCATCTAATGATCTACATACTGACCAAACTGTAAACACTTAAGTTTTGCTATTTTTCCAAAAGAGATTAAATAGAGCTAACAGTTGATAGCTCAAGGCTTTTCATCCTGAGGCTACAATTTGTTTACACAGACAAAACAGGTGAAATACTGACACGTTTTAAATATGATATAACTGTCCCTATATACAAGTGGTCCAGTTATATCAATAGTTTCATAATAGAAGTTCATATTAATACCATGTTAATCACCTCAAAAACTCAGTCTAATGTCTTCTCTGTGATCTTTAAAGTCCAGTTACCTGATGGCTCCTGTATGTAGAAGACAAGATATTATCCAAATAAAATTTCTTGGATCATGTCAGTGTACCTAAAGAATGGCTTCATCCAACACGTACTGACTAGAACTTCACTCTACAAAAAAAAAAAAAACTTGAAATCATGACGCATTAAAGTTTCAACTTAGCAAATCTAAGCAGTAGTCAAGTAAATCAGGATCAAACTTGGAGCAAATTGTACAATCACTTAATGGGGAGTTGTTTTTTACATTTATTATTATTATTATTTTACTTTATAATATTGTATTGGTTTTGCCATACATCAACATGCATCCGCCACGGGTGTACACATGTTCCCCATCCTGAACCCCCCTCCCACCTCCCTTCCCATACCATCCATCTGGGTCATCCCAGTGCACCAGCCCCTGTATCCTGCATCCTGCTCCTGTATCCTACATCGAACCTGGACTGGTGATTCGTTTCTTATATGATATTATACATGTTTTAATGTCATTCTCCCAAATCATCCTTATTTTGATATGACCAGAGCTCTTAAGGTTTTTAAAGAAAGATTTAAAATAGATATTCTAATTTTTTAATAAAAGAAGATGTTCTAAATGTCTAAGTATTTAGACCTGGTGGGTGGCAAAGAAATTCAAATTTCATCTACATAAGAAATGCCAAGAGGGTGGGAAGATTTGGGAGAATGGTATTGAAACATGTAAAATATCATGTATGAAACGAGATGCCAGTCCAGGTTCAATGCACGATACTGGATGCTTGGGGCTAGTGCACTGGGACGACCCAGAGGGATGGTATGGGGAGGGAGGGGGGAGGAGGGTTCAGGATGGGGAGCACATGTATACCTGTGATGGATTCATTTTGATATTTGGCAAAACTAATACAATTATGTAAAGTTTAAAAATAAAATAAAATAAAAAAAAAAAAAAAGAAATGCCAAAAAGACAGTCACCTAAGCTGGTTATAAAATGATAGAAGTATACCTGTCATTTAGCTATATTTAAGTCTAATTTGTAAACAGTTTCCAGGGGACACCTTCGAAGACATATCATTATCACTGTATTCTCACTTGGGGAAAAAACCTGGATAAAAGAGGGCAGAATGTCATTTTCAAATGGCACAGGATTTCAAAATGTGTGAACTTGCATCATTTCAATGGCATCCTTTTGAGGCTATGCCTCTACTGACTAAGACACTAATCATCATAGGAGTGAATTCCCATCAAACCCTGCAATGATCCACTTTTCCCAGGAGCAGAGCTCACTGGGACTGGTCAAGCTGATGCTTCACCAGAAACTAATATGATAGTATTAGCCATTCAATTATTTGTTCATTATGTAAGCTTTTTCTTGAATAGAAGAATAGTCACAAAATGATACATTTGTGTGATAATACAAATGAAGAAATGTGAAGAGGACTTATTCTTGGCCACCTATCTACTACCAGGACTGAATTATATCACTTCATCTGCTGCTCTGTACATCCTTCAAAGCTATTAGTAATAATGTGTCACATCTAAGTATGGGACAGCTGTCATTATAAAGGATTTGAAAATGTTCCTCTGGTAGAAAATAAAAGAACTAAATTCTTTCTTGATGCATAATGGTTAGTATTATAAAGCTATATGCTCTCAGTTCAGAAGTATTTAGGTTATGGTCTTCATTCTTTCTCTAACTTAAGTTCCAGTAAATAACAACTTACAACACACTTCACAGATTGCAACTGGCTCATTAACATACTCAACAAGTCTGAGAAGTGGGAGCCTCTTAATTTTCCTGAATATGATCTTTACAGGTGATACGCCAACCTCTGTGATTGGATTATCTTTACTATCACTCTAGTTACTCCATGGTCTTACCTAACCTTTTAATATGAGCTAAGCAGTATTTCTCAATCTTTCTTAAACTTTTGCTCCTTAAAGCTATTTTGTAGACATTCTGTTCCCTTAATCATCTGCACTTTGAAAACAGTAATACCACAAATAATATACCCATTTATGTGTGTTATGTATATTTGTGTCTTGTATAAAAGGCAGTAAGAAATTTTTATCACACCATAACCTATTTTTACCTTATTGGAAGGCATATCACCCCATTTCTAATGTACTTTTCTAAATAGTATCAGTTCAGTTCAGTTCAGTCAGTCACGTCCAACTCTTTGTGATCCCATGAATTGCAGTCCACCAGGCCTCCCTGTCCATCACCAACTCCTGGAGTTTACCCAAACTTATGTCCATCAAGTTGGTGATGCCATCCAGCCATCTCATCCTCTGTCATCCCCTTCTCCTCCTGCCCCCAATCCCTTCCAGCATCAGAGTCCTTTCCAATGAGTCAACTCTTCACATCAGGTTGCCTAAGTATTGGAATTTCAGCTTCAGCATCAGTCCCTCCAATGAACACCCGGGACTGATCTCCTTTAGGATGGACTAGTTGGATCTCCTTGCAGTTCAAGGGACTCTCAAGAGCATATTTACTTTTAAAAAGAAAGAGACATAATGTGGTTACTTACATGGGCTAAACTGAAATTCTAACTGTGCTTCAAACAAATATAAATCTCTATCCAATTATTTTCCCCTGTATCATACTATTTTAAACTGTCCTTCATCTTAATCATTATCAAAAATTACATTGTTAGCTTATTTTATTGCTTACTATCCATCTATTCTCCACTAGAATTTTAGTTCCAAAAAACACAAGCCCTGTTTGTATTATTCCGTTTTGTATATCCAGCTCCCATAACACTCTGGCCCACTGTAGGCACTGAAATCTATTGTTTGATAAATTAAATGTCAAAATTCCCTAAACTGAATTGATTATAGATTTATTTTTTTTTCCATTTATAAATGTTAACATGTGACAACAATGGGACAATCCCTATGGAAAGAGTACCTATTTAGCTCTTCAAGGTGCTACTCTCAGGTTAAAAGTATCAACCTTCTTAATGATTGCATTGCTCTGCTTTCATATAAACATTGCTTACACTCAAATGTCACTTTCTTTGAAATTCAAATATCTGGAATGTTGTTTCAAACCTGTTGCATCCCACTTTTCATGATGCCTACAAAAGCCAATCTATGTTCAGAGAAAACATCATTGAATGGCTTTTCCTTGACACAGAGGAATCAAGAAAGTGTATGTAACCTAGGTAATGGGGATCAACAGAGTGTTAAGGGGAAGAAAATGACCCTTTCCTTCAAAAATAAGGGAATACTGTCTCAATGATAATCTCCACAATGTGGCTAATGATCAGTTCCCTGTTTGGATATTTTCACATTGTGTTAACAAGCAAAAGTGAAAGTCGTTCAGTCCTGTATGACTCTTTGCAACCCCATCGACTATACAGTCCATGGAATTCTCCAGGCAAGAATACTGGAGTGGGTAGACTTTCCCTTCTCCAGGGGATCTTCCCATCCCAGGGATCAAACCCAGGTCTCCCACATTGCAGGCAGATTCTTTACCAGCTGAGTCAGAGTATTTTCATTGGGAGGGGTAGAGAACGCTGACTCTAAAAGACTTGATATTGTTGTTTAACTCTATTGAATCTCATTTTTTATTGTATAAAATGGAGTATAAACCTCTCTAATAATACTTACTGCTACATGATTCATGTATGTAAAGAGTCTAGTAAAATGTATGCCTCTTATCCCTCCAAGAATCATGAGCTCATTCCCCTCACTTGATATTCTCAAGGAATAAAAAGTCCAGATTAAACCAAAATAGCTTTGCACAACAGATCCAAACACTATTTATGTATTTATGTCATTAATTTTTAGGAGATGTTTATTCATTTTCTCATTTTTTAATTGTCAAAAATAATCAGGTGGCTGTTGATTCCCAGGAGACATTCTCAGTTATGAGGGCCAAGGAGACTCTAAACAAGTTCCAAACTTATTCACAAACCCCAAGATTATTCACTGAGAATGTCAGACTGCCTTGAATTTCTTCCTTCAGTTCTTGCACCTTCCAAGTTTGTTGTTGCAAGTTTATCATTTGTGCCTCATCAATCTTTTCACCCTCTTGCTGAGTCCTTTGTATGGCTCCTAAGATATAATCATTGGCTTTGTTTCCCTTCTTCACATCCTCTGTTTGGTCTGAGAGTGGAAGCAACCTTTACTCAGCACTTTTCCTATCTTTACCCATAGGTTACAATCTTCTCCTAACAGTCACAAGACAAAATGAACCACATATCATGTCACCTAAATTTTGTTGAAATGTTTTGTTCTCACCTGCAATTGCAAACTTGATCATTTTAATAGATTGCATGCTGATGATTTCATCTTCCAGGGCTAGACTTTATGGGAAATAGTTCTGCTTCTCATATGTTTGAGACAGCCATGGACAGCTTAGTAAACACATCACCCTCAGAACCACGCTGTAGCATTACTGAATAGTCAAATTATAGAATAAATAGCTCCAGTAGAACACTGATTCTGAGAAAGTGAGATTTCTGAGAAGTGATTGCCATTTGACTGTTGTAGTCAGAGAACCTTAGGTTTATGATTTATAAAACAATGTAAGATGTATTTCTCACATGCATAGAGGAGCATCACAGGTACCTCAACTTTCCAAAAGTTCACCTTAGCTATTTCATTTTCATGGAGGCCAACATTAATATTTGCTTTCAGTACTGGATAAGAACTCTAAAAGGGATTTTTAGTAAAAATATTTTTTACCATGGGTGTTTAATTTTCAAATACATATGGTTTTCAAAGTACTTTGACATTAATTTCCCAGTTTGAAATTAACTTCTCATTTTGATATTAATTTCTCATTTAAATGTTTCTTCTTTGCAGTCACTCTGTTTTTTCAGTCTTTAACTTTATAGAGGCTTTCAATGGCTAAAGACAAAGCTCTGTCTTGGGTGTGTCACACTGAACTTTAAAATTTGTGGATAATTTTCAAAGAAACATATGTTACCATGTCTCTTGGCTTATAGTGTATAGGAACTTTAATATAATTTGTATTCTGCTCTTGTGTGAAAATTGTATAAATCTTAATTATTTGAATTGGTTCATAGTGTTTTTCAGGTGTATTATATCCTTATACTTTTTGTCTATTCATTCTATCAATTTTTGAGAGTTTGATACTGAAACTCCAACTACAAATCTTATTTTATATACTTAAAAATAATTGTAATATATAGGAGAACTATATGTAACCTTTGTTCTGCATTTTCCAAGTCTCCTTTAAATGTTTTATCATACTTTCATAATTTAGAAAATAAAAAAAATAAATCACTTACCATATTAATAACATGTAGTGCTACACTTGAAACAAGCCAGGAAGGTCCCCTGGAGTAGGAAATGGCAACTCACTCCAGTATTCTTGCCTGGAGAATCCCATGAACAGAGGAATCTGGTGGGCTACAGTCCATGGAGTAGCAAAGAGTCAGACACGGTTGAGCATGTATGCGTCGGTACAATAATTTTAACATCATTTTTTGAAGGGCAAATGAATAATTAAGACTGCAGATAATTTTATCATTTATAGATCTAAACATTCCAAGTATGACTGTTTCATTTGAAATAAAGTAAGGCTTAGTTTTAAAGACCTAGATTGGAAGTTTGCAGGTGAAACTTTTGAAAGGAAACTACTTTCTAGTTTTCCTGACACATACTGTGGTTCAGTAAATTAGTAGCTTTCTCTTGGCTTCAATTTGTTTTCCTGTAAAATGGGAATAGTGATAATGGAACCACTAGTTTAGTATGAGGATAAGTCAGTTGAAGCAAATATGGAAGATAAATAATAAAGTGTTCATTTAATATAAATATATGAATCAGATCTACATATAATGACAAATAGTTCCTTCCATAGCTTTGGAACCTAATCAAATGCCTTTCTGGTGAAATGTAATGAAAGATGCTTATTATTATTGTTTCAAATTGTTCCCCAAGTCTTATTTAAAGTTTTATTGGCATGTAATTGCTTTACAATGTTATTTTAGTCTCTACTGTACAACAATGTGAATTAGCTCTATATATACCCCTTTCCTCTTGAGCTTCCCATCCCCCAACCCACCCCTCCAGGTCATCACAGAGGGATAAATGTGTTATCATATTTTCATAATTTAGAAAATAAAAAATGGAAGAAGAAAAAATAATAATTTACTATATTACCAACATGTAGTGCTTCATTTGAAACAAGCCAGGAGCACCAAGCTGAATTTCCTGCATTATATCAGCTTCACATTAGCTATCTGTTTTGTACACAGTATTTTGTGTGTGTGTGTGTGTGTGTGTGTATATATATATATATATATTTTTTTTTTTCAATTCTTCCCAGTGTCTCCATCCCACAGTGTATCCACAAGTTTGTTCTCTAGGTCTGCCCTGAAAATAGATTCATCAGCACCATTACCTCAAGTCAGTACTGAAAAATAGAACATTTCCTTCATATTCAAGAAAGCTTGTAAATCATAGGATTTTTAAGTAAATAAGATCAAATTAAGAGTAATTTCAGGCCAAATTTATATGGCAATAAAGGAATTACATTGTGAATTATTCATTTCTCCTTTCTGGTATTTCTCTATTTGTTTCTGGTAAATTCTTACTTCAGAAAAAGAAATCCAGCAGTGATTTTTGCACTCACAACCTGTCCCTTCCCTATGTATCTATCTGAGAATTTTTACCGTGACTACTTCATCATGGACTAAGCAAAAATAACACCTTCACTGGTGGCTCAGTAGTAAAGAATCCACCTGCCATTGCAGAGACACAGGTTTGATCCCTGGGTCAGGAAGATGGTAACCCAGTCCAGTATTCTTGTCTGGGAAATCCCATGGACAGATGAGAATGTCTGACTACAGTTCATGGTATCACAAAAGAGCTGGACACTACTTAATGACTAAACAACAAGCAAAGATAAAAGAAATTCTGAAGTCAAGATCTTATGAAAAAGTTAATTTCATGCATGTGATTATATAAAAAATTTAGTAAAGTAACAATAAGACTCTGGAGGAAAATTTAAGCAACAGTGATGAAACTTAGGGGCTTATAGATGTTCTTTACATTGCATATTCAGAATCTTAAGTGTGGATGTAGAGTTCTTAGCAAAGTACATTAAAAACTGTTAAAAGGCCCCCAAATAATTAGCCAATGTTAAATACTTTGCACTAGTTCCTGATATTATTTTTCTGCAGTTTATCTGGAAATTTTCTTTATTTTCTTTCACAAGAGGTATAATTCTCCCTATGTATATAAATTGTCACTTTCTTGGCATCATGAAAAGCCTGTTACTCTCCTCTTTAATAAACACTTCATGGCATTTTTCACCACTGTGTTTCTCACTGTATACATAATAGGACTTAACATGGGAGTGAGGATTATAAAGATCACACTCACCAACTTGTCTGCAGGGTAAGTGGTCACAGGATGTGTGTAGCTGAAAATACAAGGGACAAAAAAGAGCACCACTACTGTAAAGTGAGAACCACATGTAGAGAGGGCCTTGTGCCTTCCTTCAAAACCATAGGATTTCAGGGAGATCAGCATGACTATGTAGGATATATGTAGCATGGAAAAAATGAGCAAGCACATGGCCCCACTGTTGGTTGCCACCACCATTCCAAGCATGTAGGTGTGACTGCAGGCAATTTCCAATGGTGAGAATAAATCACACATGAAATGGTCAATGACATTGCAACCACATAAGGTCAAGTCCATTGTGAAAAGAATCTGCATTGTGGAATGTAGGAAGTCTCAGCCAAGGCCACCACCACCAAGATCTGTCAGAGCCCCTGTTGCATGATGGTCGTGTAGTGCAGAGGCTTGCAGATGGCCATGTAGTGGTCATAGGCCGTGACCATGAGGACAGAGATCTCTGATGCTCCCAGGAAGTGTACCAAAAAGCTGAGTCAGGCAGCCAGCCCAGGAGATGGTTTTCCTCTTGTTCAGCAGGTAACTGATCATTTTAGGGGTGGTAGCAGATGTGTCAGAGAAGGCAATGGCAACCCACTCCAGTACTCTTGCCTGGAGAATCCCATGGACTGAGAAGCCTGGTAGGCTACAGTCCATGGGATCACTAAGAGTCGGACACGACTGAGCGACTTCACTTTCACTTTTCACTTTCATGCATTGGAGAAAGAAATGGCAACCCACTCCAGTATTCTTGCCTGGAGAATTCCAGGGACAGCGGAGCCTGCTGAGCTGGTGTCTATGGAGTCGCACAAAGTCAGACACGACTGATGGGACTTAGCGGCAGCAGCGCCAGCAGCATATGTGTAAAAGGCATCTATGAAGGCCAATTAAGTGAGAAAAAAGTACATGGGAGCTGAAAGCGTGGGACTGAGGGAAATGGTAATGACAATGAGCAGATTGGCCACCATGGTAAACAGGAAAATGAACAGAAAGATAATAGAGTATTTTCTGCAAATGTGGATTCTGTGTGAGTCCCAAGAGAACAAATTCAGTCACATTATTGGGAGATATTAAGAGATCCACTTTGGAACTACACCTCCTGATGTCTGAATTACCTACAAAGGAATAAAGAATGATACCTATTAGTCATCAAGGGTTTCTGGTCTGAATTTTTTAGAACAAAAGTAGTCACTATACCTGTGGAGCATGTCCTTGACACTTTTGCCCCAATATCTGTGTCAAGTCTTTCTTAATTCATCCATGATGGTTTTTTATCTCTTTAGGCATGTTAGTTCTGTCACCTGTAAAACATTTATAAGGACAATATTTGACGTGTATTTTACTGAGAAAGGGCTTCCCTTGTAGCTCAGCTGGTAAAGAATCTGCCTGCAATGCAGTAGATCTGGGTTTGATCCCTGGGTTGGGAAGATTCCCTGGAGAAGGGAAAGGCTACCCACTCCAATATTCTGACATGGAGAATTCCATGGACTGTATAGTCCATGGTGTAGCAAAGAGTTAGATATGACTGAGCAACTTGCACTCACTTGCTCATTCTTACTAGAAAATATGGCACTAAGTACTTGAGATCTGGATTCTCTTTCTTGTTCCTGCTCCATTTGACTTTACTGGATCATCTCAGTGTCTCATGCTTCCAAGACCTCCTCTGTGCCTGTAGGATTACAAATTGTAATTCTCAGATGTATGTCATAAACTGAGAAGTCCTGCACAAAGGTAAGAACTATTCCTTATTCCATGAGAATTCACATTTGAACTCTAAGTTCTAACTGCAGCAAGAAAAACAGTCAAAAATAATCTATCATAAACAGGAAGTTTAGGGAAATGTATGGAAGCCCTTGGTGACAAATATTCTCTAGTACCTACTGGAACACACATGCTATTGAGGTGTGTTTCCTCACTGAACCAACTATGGTGGCTGGCAAAGTGTCTACAGTGCCTGAAACAAACTAGGCGGCAAGAAATACTTGGTGAATTGCCATTCTCCACAGATAAAAATAGTCCTGCTTTCCCAGACTATAAACTTACCAGGAATTCAAGTGTTGTTGTCTTCCAACTCTATTTATAAGAAATATAATTTAATGTTTCAAAGGGAGCTGCACTCCAGGTTAATACTTTCTGACACACACTATGGAGTAAGTATGAAAATAATAACTGCCTTAGGAAAGTGTAGTTTCATGACAATTATAGTGACTTAATTGACTTTTTTCATTCTTCAAAATTCTGATCTGCATACATTTTAACATAGTCATCTTCAATACATTTACAGATTCAACAGACTTGAATAAAAAATCTCTTAAATAGGTATTCAGTGCAAGAGGATCTGTTCAGAAAAGAAAATCCTTAGCTTCAAAATCCAAAAGGAAAAAAAAAATGTAATATGGGGAATAGAAAGAAGCAGTTTAATAGATAAGTTAAATAGCTAATGTACTATACGTATAAACATATACACACCAGCTAACAGAAATACATATAAAATTTATTACTTATTGTAAGTACCTATCACAAGTTCATTCATTCAACAAATATTTATTTGTTAATTGCCAGGGGCGGTGCCCGGGAGGACCAACCCCATGTCCAAGGAGCCATGGCTGAACAGGTGCAGGAGAGCCTAGAGGAGCTATCCCACACTGAAGAGCAGGAAGGGTGGCGGTGAGGAGATACCACTTGTCCAGGTAAGGAGCAATGGCTGTGGTTTGCTGGAGCAGCGCTGAAGAGATACCCCATACCCAAGGTAAGAGAAACCCAAGTAAGATGGTAAGTGTTGCAAGAGAGCATCAGAGGGCAGACACACTGAAACCATATTCACAGAAAACTAGTCAATCTAATCACACTAGCATCACAGCCTTGTCTAACTCAATGAAACTAAGCCATGCCCCTGGGGCAACCCAAGATGGGAGGGTCATGGTGGAGAGATCTGACAGAATGCGACCCACTGGAGAAGGGAATGGCAAACCACTTCAGTATTCTTGCCTTGAGAAGCCCATGAACAGTACGGAAGGCAAACTGATAGGATACTGAAAGAGAAACTCCCCAGGTCAGTAGGTGCCGAATATGCTACTGGAGATCAGTGGAGAAATAACTACAGAAAAAATGAAGGGATGGAGCCAAAGCAAAAAGAATACCCAGCTGTGGAAGTGTCTGGTGATAGAAGCAAGGTCTGATGTGGTAAAGAGCAATATTGCATAGGAACCTGGAATGTCAGGTCCATGAATCAAGGCAAATTGGAAGTGGTCAAACAAGAGATGGCAAGAGTGAATGTTGACATTCTAGGAGTCAGTGAACTAAAATGGACTGGAATGGGTGAATTTAACTCAGATGATCATTATATCTACTACTGCGAGCAGGAATCCCTCAGAAGACATGAAGTAGCCATCATGGTCAACAAAAGATCTGAAATGCAGTACTTGGGTGTGATCTCAAAAACGAAAGAATGATCTCTGTTCACTTCCAAGGCAAACCATTCACTATCACAGTAATCAAAGTCTATGCCCCAAGCAGTAACGCTGAAGAAGCTGAAGTTGAACGGTTCTATGAAGACATACAAGACCTTTTAGAACTAACACCCACAAAAGATGTCCTTTTCATTATAGGGGACTGGAATGCAAAAATAGGAAGTCAAGAAACACCTGGAGTAACAGGCAAATTTGGCCTTGGAATACGGAATGAAGCAGGACAAAGACTAATAGAGTTTTGCCAAGAAAATGCACTGGTCATAACAAACACCCTCTTCCAACAACACAAGAGAAGACTCTATACATGGACATCACCAGATGGTCAACACTGAAATCAGATTGATTATATCCTTTGCAGCCAAAGATGGAGAAGCTCTATACAGTCAGCAAAAACAAGACCAGGAGCTGACTGTGGCTCAGACCATGAACTCCTTATTGCCAAATTCAGACTTAAATTGAAGAAAGTAGGGAAAACCACTAGACCATTCAGGTATGACCTAAATCAAATCCCTTAAGATTATACAGTGGAAGTAAGAAATAGATTTAAGGGCCTAGATCTGATAGATAGAGTGCCTGATGAACTATGGAATGAGGTTTGTGACATTTTAAAGGAGACAGGGATCAAGACCATCCCCATGGAAAAGAAATGCAAAAAAGCAAAATTGCTCTCTGGGGAGGCCTTACAGGTAGCTGTGATAAGAGGAAAACTGAAAAGCAAAGGAGAAAAGGAAAGATATAAGCATCTGAATGCAGAGTTCCAAAGAATAGCAAGAAGAGATAAGAAAGCCTTCTTCAGTGATCAATGAAAAGAAATAGAGGAAAATAATAAAATGGGAAAGACTAGAGATCTCTTCAAGAAAATCAGAGATACCAAAGGAACATTTCATGCAAAGATGAGCTCGATAAAGGACAGAAATGTTATGGACCTAACAGAAGCAGAAGCTGTTAAGAAGAGATGGCAAGAATACACAGAAGAACTGTACAAAAAAGATCTTCATGACCCAGATAATCATGATGGTGTGATCACTGACCTACAGCCAGACATCCTGGAATGTGAAGTCAAGTGGGCCTTAGAAAGCATCACTACGAACAAAGCTAGTGGAGGTGATAGAATTCCAGTTGAGCTATTCCAAATCCTGAAAGATGATGTTATGAAAGTGCTGCACTCAATATGCCAGCACATTTGGAAAACTCATCAGTGACCACAGGACTGGAAAAGGTCAGTTTTCATTCCAATCCCAAAGAAAGGCAGTGCCAAAGAATGCTCAAACTACTGCACAATTGCACTCATCTCACACACTAGTAAAGTAATGCTCAAAATTCTCCAAGCCAGGTTTCAGCAATATGTGAACCGTTAACTTCCTGATGTTGAAGCTAGTTTTAGAAAAGGAAGAGGAACCAGAGATCAAATTGCCAATATCCACTGGATCATGGAAAAAGCAAGAGAGTTCCAGAAAATCATCTATTTCTGCTTTATTGACTATGCCAAAACCTTGGACTGTGTGGATCACATTAAACTGTGGAAAATTCTGAAAGAGATGGGAATACCAGACCACCTGATCTGCTGCTTGAGAAATTTGTATGCAGGTCAGGAAGCAACAGTTAGAACTGGACATGGAACAACAGACTGGTTCCAAATAGGAAAAGGATTAAGTCCAGGCTGTATTGTCACCGTGTTTATTTAACTTATGTGCAGAGTACATCATGAGAAACACTGGACTGGAAGAAACACAAGCTGGAACCAAGATTGCCAGGAGAAATATCAATAATCTCAGATATGCAGATGACACCACTTTTACGGCAGAAAGTGAAGAGGAACTAAAAAGCCTCTTAATGAAAGTGAAGGTGGAGAGTGAAAAAGTTGGCTTAAAGCTCAACATTCAGAAAACGAAGATCATGGCATCCGGTCCCATCACTTCATGGGAAATAGATGGGGAAATAGTGGAAACAGTGTCAGACTTTATTTTTCTGGGCTCCAAAATCACTGCAGATGGTGACTGCAGCCATGAAATTAAAAGACGCTTAGTCCTTGGAGGGAAAGTTATGACCAACCTAGGTAGCATATTCAAAAGCAGAGACATTACTTTGCCAACAAAGGTTCGTCTAGTCAAGGCTATGGTTTTTCCTGTGGTCATGTATGGATGTGAGAGTAGGACTGTGACTGTGAAGAAGGCTGAGCACCGAAGAATTGATGCTTTTGAACTGTGGTGTTGGAGAAGACTCTTGAGAGTCCCTTGGACTGCAAGGAGATCCAACCAGTCCATTCTGAAGGAGATCAGCCCTGAAATTTCTTTGGAAGGAATGATGCTAAAGCTGAAACTCCATTATTTTGGCCACCTCATGCAAATTGTTGACTCACTGGAAAAGACTCTGATGCTGGGAGGGATTGGGGGCAAGAGGAGAAGGGGACTACAGAGGATGAGATGGCTGGAAGGCATCACTGACTTGGTGGACGTGAGTCTGAGTGAACTCCGTTAGTTGGTAATGGACAGCGAGGCTTGGCGTGCTGCGATTCATGGAGTTGCAAAAGTCGGACATGACTGAGCGACTGATCTGATCTGATATATGAGATGGAGAACGAAATGGCAGCCCACTCCAGTGTTGTTGCCTGGGAAATCCTATGGACAGAGGAGCCTGGTGCACCACAATCCATGGGATTGCAAAAGTTGGACATAACTTAGCAACTAAACCACCATGACCACCATGTATATGAATGCATGTTTATTCACACAAAGTCATGAAGTGTGCCCTTGTTAAATGCTCTTAATGCCGAAATTTTATTACCAAACAGCAACAGAGCACCCACCCATAATAATAACTTTCCCACTCTTTTATGCTTCTGCTACATGCATTTTCATGCTTTCTTCTCCCATGTAGTCATAGCATCCATCTCCCATCATTCCTGGTTACAGGAGGCTCTACTACTAATGGAATGAATAATTTGGGGGACATTTATTTCCCAAAGAAGAGGGAAGATAATAAAATGTATTCTGCAAAATATATTTTTCTTTCAAAAATAGTTTTATTTTTTGTTATGTAAAATGAAAATGTTATACTTTGTAGAAGCACAGTGCAGCAGCTCCAATGCATTTTCTTATTCTGAGATGTGATTTCCCCAACATATCAGAAAAAAGACTGATGTACATAAAATAAGAGTTAGACATAGCAAATACAGTTGTTTTAGAAATAACTTGAAAAAATATAAATTGTTTTTTCTTTGGCTCCATAATTCTTTTTCTGGGAGGAAATTCTAATGGAAAAGATTTTTAATGGTGAAAAATCAGTATTTATAAATATATTAAACACAATTTTTAAGACCTACAATGATTAGGGAAACAATGAAAATATACTGCAACTCTAAATAATGTGTAGCTTTTAACACAGGTGTTTTTAAAAATTGTGCAGCATCATAACGAAATTCTTATGTTGTATAATTAATTGGGGAAATTGTGGATGCCAATTTTAATTGTATAATTATTCTTTTATATTATGACATTATTTTATTATCCTAATTTAAATATATATCAATATGAAAAAAATATTTCTAAGTTTGTTGTATTATTGTTGGGTCTATCTTTCTTGATTGCTTCCATGCTGAAGAAAGAGGTTGTTAAATGACAGATTGGTGAGAATGAGGTGTGACTATATGACTTGAAAGATCTATTTAAACCTGAGAATTCATGATTATATCATTTCCTGGAAACAAAAATCTCACCTATGCATTTATCTGACGTTGGTCCATGGGAAAAATCCCCAGCAGATGCAAGTTAACCAAGAAAAAAAGTAAGTTGTAAGATCAAAAATGTCAACTAGATCAGTTACATTAAATGTCTTTCTTAATTTATATATGTCCCTCTCCCATGAAGCCTTTCTATCAAACCTTAAAAGTACAACCACAATTCCTATTTGCAGGAAAATTCTGAGAATTATGTTAGCTGTGGCTAATTGGACCCCAAGTGTGTTTTACCATCATTAGCAGATCTTGCCAGCAACTCAATTACTTCACATAACTTAACTGAACTTCAGAGTATAACCTTTTTTTTTTTATTTCTAAAAAATGTATTTCTTTTTAAAGGAAGGATAATTGCTTTACAATATTGTGCTGATTTCTGCCATACATCAACAATAATCAGTCATAGGTATAGGCATATCCTCTCCCTCTTGAAGAGGATAACTTTTATGGCATTCATGTTTAATATCAAGCTCCTCCTTAGGTCTCCATGAAGACAAAACACTATGATGAGAATAGAATATTTTAACTTAACCATTTACAAATTGACGTATTTGGCAACACATGAGCTTAATATGGAGTCTAAATAAATTAATCATTTAGGTGGGTAACTACCTGTTTTAACATTTTTTAATTATAACATTTTGTATTTTTAATTTATTCAAGCAAATCATAATTATTATTTTCTCATGTACATTAACTGATAATATGAACCCACTATAGAACATCAGCACTTCACAATAGGCAAGGTTTATGGTACTTTCTCAAAATGGCTGTCTCTTGCATCAGTTCTGGAATAAAATTAGTGTGATAATTATGAAAATATGTATATCTTCAATTTTATTCAGAGATACTAGAATATATTTATTTCAGTTATTTAGATTTAGTTTCATAAATGTCTATGAAATAGAAAAAAAATAAGCATAGAAGAAAAATAAGCTACAAGTAATAACAAGGAAACGTAAGACAAGGAATCAGAACAACATTTGCAAATTCAAAATAAGAAGCCAAGTTACTAAATCCAGGATATTCCTTTGAAAAAGAATTACTGTTTCTCAGCCTAAGTGTTATGGCAAATTAGGCTGCCACCTAATGTAAGTCTTATTACAATTACTTAGTAAAATAAACAAATACCAACCTTTGAAATTATATTTAAAATAAATTCAATTTAGAAATAATGTCATATAGAACAATACACGGTCACCATGTCCAAATGTTCTTGCATTACTGAGAAGAAAAACAAATTGTGTATAGCTCTCAGTTGACTCTAGGAATGTGTCACTGTGAGCAGCATGAAGAAAGAGTTTAAGAACACTGAGAGGGTGTGACTCAACCTAGTTTTGGCTAGACACTCCAGTATTATAGGGCACTGATGATATGAGTAATGGCAGACGCCAAAGACAGTCTGAATGAGGATTTGAAAATATCTAATGAGCTATAAGGAATATGGATTTTGCTAAGGTGTCATCATGAAAATGTCTTAAACTTGTCTTTCCACTCTGGAATGAAAGCCAGAGGTAAATCAGAGAATTAGCATGTGCTGACACAAATAGTCATTCTCAACTTCCTAAAGCTTGAAGTCCATTCACAATGGCTCATTGGCTGTACCGGAGAAGGCAATGGCACCCCACTCCAGTACTCTTGCCTGGAAAATCCCATGGATGGAGGAGCCTGGTTGGCTGCCATCTATGGGGTTGCACAGAATCGGACAGGATGGATGTAACTTAGCAGCAGCAGCAGCAGTGGCTCTACTTAAATAGTACAGTGCTGGGTAAAGAGATTGCTTTAGAACCCCTACACCTGTCTAGTCCAACTCTCTAAGCCCTAGAGTAGCAACAATATGGAAATAGAGAAGAGTTAAGTCTAAGTCAGTGAAAATTGTTCATGAAAACAATTTTTTAAAAAGGAGTTCCAGGAAAGTGTGTTTTCAGAATGTAAATCTAAGGGCAGTATGTTTTAAAAGCCTGGAGAGACAGCAACACAGATTTTTAAACTGGAAGGGTAAAGCAGAATTAAAGCAGGAGAAATTATATGTGGATCCTATCATAGTTGATCAAAAAGTAGTTGAGATATGGTTTGACTTTTGATAGTTTCAAAGACTAATTACACAGAACCAAGGTACCTGCCAAATTGTTCTTATGGACAGATTCAATAGGTAGAGAGAAACATGTTATTGAAAGTAGCAAGGCACTCCACAGTAGAGCTCATATCATGTTAGTCCAATCCAAAGATACTTTCACTGCAGAAGGACATCTCCTAAGTTGTTTACCAGGTATGGAAAGTTTTGGGAGGTGGATTGTGGTCTACTAATTCTTCCAATTTAATTCTAAATGAAATATAAGCAAATAAAACTATACTTATGGCAATACACGTATTAAATTGGGTAGAATCTCAGAACTTGGAAACACCTTCCATTTACTTAAGCAAATTACTTGTAGAAATTGGGAAGACTGATTAACGTTATAGAAGCTGATAGCATAGTGTGAAAGAAAACTCACGTGTCCTCATTCTGAAGCTAAGGTTATTACTCTCCTTCATGTTTTTGTTAACAGTAGTATATTTACTAAACATTGTTACACATAGAGTCCATTGATTTTTTTTTTCTGATAAAGTATACAGTACCCTGGAGGTGGGAGGCTGGACCTTTCTGTCAAAAGTGTAATCTATAAACATATCTATGACATATACACACATTCATATTTGGAAGCAAACTTCATTTATGAAAGATCCATAAGTAATTTACAACAAAGCCTTGTCTTGTAAGTTAGAAAAGCTGTTTAGCTGAGACTTAGTTTTCTTGGTCTAATGATTTCTGCTTTGTATTTATTTATCCCTTGTAAATGACCACCTAAAACAATTTCAGTGAAAATTCTAGATTCAAGGACCTAAGTGTTAAGCCAAGTTTCTAATAGTGGAATTTTTACAGATATATTTTAGTGTGTGATTTTGAAAAATGCCTGTATTTTGTTGCTACCAATAGTTTTTTAATCTAATAAAGTGACACTTCATATTGGATATAATTAAGAGGATTTTAATATTCTAAATCATAGTCAAATACCAGGACCAAGCAGTTCTGTGTAGTGTAAAGACTGCAGGATTTTGAGTAAGAATATTTGGGCTTAAAGGTGCCTTAAATATTGGATGATCTGGTTATTTCATCTTTCATATCCTCCATTTGTTTATAAGAACACTAAATTTCAATTTTATAATATTGTAGTGACCATTTAAGAACAAATGTTTCATATCAATTTAGATAGAGTACAATTACTTTTTTAGAATAACTGGTAACTTGTACCATACAAAACAATAAACTCAATGTAATTTTAAATACTATGTATATCTGGTGTGCATCAAGAGAGTACTTGGCAAGTATTTTCTTTCTATTTTATTTTCTGTGCCCATCTAGGTACCTGTAGGCCATAAGCTTTCTGAATACAAATTCTTATATATACAAGCACTTTATATAACTCTGTAATCAGGAAGGAAAACATTTCAGTTGCTATGAAACAAGTGAGGTTTTGATGAAATGCTGTCTCTTTCCTGGTTTCATTTTAAATGGTTGAAAGAGTAACAAAATTGAATTTAGAATAATGTAGATCTGAATACTAACTCTGTCTCTAATATTGGTCAGATTAATAAACATGTTTGAATTTCAGTTGTCATCATCTATAAAGTAATAATTGTATTAATAATATATATTTATATCTTGCAGAGGTGCTAATATATATATCTTGCAGAGGCACTAATAGCATGTTTATAGAAGAAATAGCATATTTGATGGAAGTTAATCAGAAACTCAGTGAGGAAACTGGTATTATAGTGACTTGATTTCCATCTCCAATGCTGTGGTGAGTGAAAGTCACTCAGTCATATCTGACTCTTTGCTATCCCATGGACTGTAGCCTTCCAGGTTCCTCTGTCCTTGAAATTCTCTAGTCAAGAATATGGGCGTGGATAGCCAGTCCCTTCTTCAGGATATCTTACCAGCCCAGGGATCAAGGGCTTTGAAGGGATTCAAAGTAATAAAATATGAAATATGAAAATGTAAAGATTATGATAGAAATAAAACCTTCACATTTGGTCATTTCCTATCTGAAATTGAAATTGAATTCTTGTTCAATAACATTCTAATGGCATTTCTGCCCCCTGTATTTCTTACTGTGTAGATAACAGGGTTTAACATGGGAGTAACAAAAGCAGAGAATACTGCTATGGCTTTAACCATGGGAAAAAAGAGCTTCTGGTCACAGACACATAAAATCACAGGGCACAAAGGACAAGATAACAACTGTGATGTGGAAATGTTACTGAGCCAAACTTTGGTCTTCTTGCCCACACAGAAAACCCAATCTACTGACACCAGGTCGTGGTGAAGAAACTTTAACATGCATTGTAGGTGTCCAGCATGGAGTTCAGAAAAGCTAGTGAGTGGTAAGAACACCAGAATGCCCTGATGGGTTTCAGGAAAGCATTTTTAACATCCAGGTGAGGGGGCGGGTGGGGGCGTCCCCAGGAGTATGTGAGGACATTCGTGGTTCTCTGACTTGTTGATGGTGATGTAACAAAGTTGTGTTAAAGGGATCCATCTTTAGGCTATAGATCTAGGGGCTATGTCTCAAGTTGTTAACTCTCCCATTTGGTGTGTTTTTTTAGTACCTGTAAAACAGTTTTGGAAATGTGCATCAAGTACTGTTATCTACATACTAAAGTGGAGAATATAGGGGATGGACCTGTACAGGGATAGCCCTGTATAGTCATGCTCAGTTACAATGTTACAATTCCCCTTTTTGTTGAATACTCCTCAATCCTGAAGAGAACATTTGTCAAACAATAAAAGCAATACCTTAATTGATAGAAGTTCAGAAACTCAGTGAGAAAGCTGGTATTATAGTGACTCAGTTTCCATCTCCAATGCTGTGGTGAGTGAAAGTCACTCAGTCATGTCTGACTCTTTGCAATTCCATGGACTGTAGCCTGCAGGCTCCTCTGTCCTTGGAATTCTCTAGTCAAGAATACTGGTGTGAGTAGCCAGTCCCTTCCTCAGGGAATCCTCCCAATCCATGGATTGCACCCAGGTATCCTGCATTGCAAGCAGATTCCTTACTATCTAAGTCACCAAGGATAAGCTTCCCTAAATCTTTCAGAGAATGAGGCAATAACCACCGGGGCTATTTCTTGCTGAAATGGTACATGTGTGTGTGTTCAGTCATGTCCAGTGATTTGTAGTTCCATGGACAGTAACCCACTAGGCTCCTCTGTCCATGGGATTCTCCAGACAAGAATACTGAAGTGGGTTGCTGTTTCCTTCTCCAGGGAGTCTTCTTGACCCAGGAATCAAACCCAAATGTGGTCAAACTCTCACATCTCCTGCACTGGCAGGTAGATTATTTACCTATGAGACACCTGGAAAGGAAATGGGACATAGTCCTGCCTCAATTTAGGAAATAAATACACAAATAGATCAAAAATTCAAATGATTGACAAAGTCCATAGAGTGAAATTTATGTTCTGTACATTGTGCAAGAAACTGAGAATACAAAGGCAATTAACTAATATCCCCTGATTTCAGAGAGATTGCAGACCAATAAACATATATAATGAATAATGAACAAAAGCTTTCATCTCCTCACTTGAAATAACTACACAAATTCAAAAATTAAGCTTCCCTCTCTTGGTTCATTTGGGTTGCTAAAACAGAATACCATAAACAGTATTGTTTAAACAATAAACATTTATTTTTCACAGGTTTGGAATCTCAAAAGTTCAAGATTAAGATGCTGACAGGTTCCATGTTTGGCAAGATTCCTTCCCTAGTTGATAGACAGACATCTTTTTCCTGTGTCCTCATATGGCTGATGGATCAGGTGAGCTCTTGTGGTCTCTTTATAAGGATGTTAAGCCCATAGCCTTATGTGTGTGTTCAGTCACCTTAGTCCCTCATGAATCCACACTGAATAAGGAAGGGAGAATAATAAGCTTTTTGACCACATGCTTCCAATCATTTTGAGGCAGGTACAGTTCAATTCAGTCACTCAGTTGTGTCCAACTCTGTGAACCCATGAATCACAGCATGCCAGGCCTCCCTGTCCATCACCAACTCCCAGGGTTCACACAAACTCATGTCCATCGAGTCAGTGATGCCATCCAGCCATCTCATTCTTTGTCATCCCCTTCTCCTCCTGCCCTCAATCCCTCCCAGCATCAGAGTCTTTTCCAATGAGTCAACTCTTCCCATGAGGTGGCCAAAGTACTGGAGTTTCAGCTTTAGCATCATTCCTTCCAAAGAAATCCCAGGGCTGATCTCCTTCAGAATGGACTGGTTGGATCTCCTTGCAGTCCATAGAACTCTCAAGAGTCTTCTTCAACACCACAGTTCAAAAGCATCAATTCTTCGGTGCTCAGCTTTCTTCACAGTCCAATTTTCACATGCATACATGACCACCGGAAAAACCATAGCTTTGACTAGACAGACCTTTGTTAGCAAAGTAATGTCTCTGCTTTTGAATATGCTATCTAGGTTGGTCATAAATTTCCTTATAAGGAGGAAGTGTCTTTTAATTTCATGGCTGCAGTCACCATCTGCAATGATTTTGGAGCCCCCCAAAATAAACTCTGACACTGTTTCCACTGTTTTCTCATCTATTTCCCATGAAGTTATGGGACCAGATGACATGATCTTAGTTTTCTGAATGTTGAGCCTTAAGCCAAATTTTCACTGTCCTCTTTCACTTTTATCAAGAGGTTTTTTAGTTCCTCTTCACTTTCTGCCATAAGGGTAGTGTTATCTGCATATCTGAGGTTGTTGACATTTCTCCCAGCAATGTTGAGTCCAGCTTGTGCTTCTTCCAGCCCAGCGTTTCCCATGATGTCCTCAGCATATGAGTTAAATAAGTAGGGTCACAATATACATCCTTGATGTATTCCTTTTCTGATTTGGAACCACTCCGTTGTTCCATGTCCAATTTTAACGGTTGCTTCCTCACCTGTATATAGGTTTCTCAAGAGGCAGATCAGGTGCTCTGGTATTCCCATCTCTTTCAGATTTTTCCACAGTTTATTGTGATCCACACAGTCAAAGGCTTTGGCATAGTCAATAAAGTAGAAATATATGCTTTTCTGGAACTCTCTTGCTTTTCTGATGATCCAACAGATGTTGGCAATTTGATCTCTGGTTCCTCTGCCTTTTCTAAAACCAGCTTGAACATCTGGAGGTTCATGGTTCACGTATTGCTGAAGCCTAGCTTTGGGAAATTTTGAGCATTATTTTACTAGCATGTCAGATGGGTGCAATTGTGCGGTAGTTTGAGCATTCTTTGGCACTGCCTTTCTTTGGGATTGGATTGAAAACTGACTTTTCCAGTCCTGTGTCCACTGCTGAGTTTTCCAAATTTGCTGGCATATTGAGTGCAGCACTTTCACAGCATCATCTTTCAGGATTTGAAATAGCTCAACTGGAATTCCATCACCTCCACTAGCTTTGTTCATAGTGATGCTTTGTAAGCCCCACTTGACTTCACATTCCAGGATGTCTGGCTCTAGGTGATTGATCACACCCTCATGATTATCTTGATTGTGAAGATCTTTTTTGTATGGTTCTTCTGTGTATTCTTGCCACCTCTTCTTAATATCTTCTGCTTCTGTTAGGTCAATACTATTTCTGTGGTTTATAGAGCCCATCTTTGCATGAAATGTTCCCTTGGTATCTCTAATTTTCTTGAAGAGATCTCTAGTCTTTCCCATTCTGTTATTTTCCTCTATTTCTTTGCATGGATTGCTGAGGAAGGCTTTCTTATCTCTCTTTGCTGTTGTTTGGAACTCTGGAGTGGGAAAGGACTGGAAAAGGTCAGTTTTCATTCCATCCCAAAGAAAGACAATGAAAGGCAAAGAAAGGTTTTCCTACTTTCTTCAATTTAAGTCTGAATTTGGAAATAAGGAGTTCATGATCTGAGCCACACTCAGCTTGTTTTTGCTGACTTTATAAAACTTCTCCATCTTTCGCTGCAAAGAACATAGTCAATCTGATTTCTGTGTTGACCATCTGGTGATGTCCATGTGTTGTCTTTTCTTGTGTTGTTAAGAGGGTATTTGCTATGACCAGTGTGTTCTCTTGGCAAAAGTCTATTAACCTTTGCCCTACTTCATTCCATATTCCAAGGCCAAATTTTCCTGTTACTCCAGGTGTTTTTTTACTTTCTACTTTTGCATTCCAGTCTCGTATAATGAAAGGACATCTTTTTTGGGTGTTAGTTCTAAAATATCTTGCAGGTCTTCACAGAACCATTCAACATCAGCTTCTTCAGCATTACTGGTTGGGGCATAGACTTGGATTACTGTTATATTGAATGGTTTGCCTTGGAAACAAACATTCTGTTGTTTTTGAGATTGCATCAAGTACTGCATTTTGAACTCTTTTGTTGACCATGATGGCTACTCCATTTCTTCTAAGGGAGTCCTACCCACAGTAGTAGATATAATGGTCATCTGAGTTAAATTCACCCATTCCAGTCCATTTTAGTTTGCTGATTTCTAGAATGTTGACGTTCACTCTTGCCATCTCCTGGTTGACTACTCCCAATTTGTCTTGATTCATGGACATAACATTCCAGGTTCCTATGCAATATTGCTCTTTACAGCATCGGACCTTGCTTCTATCACCAGTCACATCCACAACTGAGTTTTATTTTTGCTTTAGCTCCATCCCCTCATTCTTTATGGAGTTATTTCTCCACTGATCTTCAGTAGCATGCTGGGCACCTACCGACCTGGGGAGTTCCTCTTTTAGTATCCTATCATTTTGCCTTTTCATACTGTTCGTGGGGTTCTCAAGGCAAAAATATTGAAGTGGTTTTCCATTCCCTTCTCCAGTGAACCACATTCTGTCAGACCTCTCCACCATGACCCTCCCATTTTGTGTGGCCCCACAGGGCATGGCTTAGTTTCACTGAATTAGGGCTGTGGTCCATGGGATTAGATTGATTAGTTTTCTGTGGTTATGATTTGTGTGTCTGCCCTCTGATGCCTCTCACAACACCTACCATCTTACATGGGTTTCTCTTACCTTGGACATGGGATATCTCTTCATGGCTGCTCCAACAAAGTGAAGTCGCTGCTCCTTACCTTGGACAAGGGGTATCTCCTCACAGCCACCCCTCCTGACCTTGAACATGGAGTAGCTCCTCTTGGCCCTCTTGTGCCCAGGCAGCCACCATTCCTTAGACGTGGGGTTGCTCCTTTGGCCACCACCCATGACCTCGGATGTGGGGTAGCTCCTCTCAGCTTCTCCTGTGCTGTCGCAGCCTGGGCAGGTAATGTTCCCTTTAAAGCCTGATGCAGAGATAGATAGAAGATTGTGTGAATGATGTCTCTGTGAAATAAAACAATATATTCTTGCTTCTTTATTTCTTAGTAATATGTGTTTCATTAGCAAGGTAGATAAAAATGGCATATATTGTCAGCATATTTCTTAAAAATTATATCACCCAGAAAACCTGGTATTAAGCTCTGTAACTCGTGGGTTATGGATTATGCTAAATTGACATATGATAGGCAAAGCCTGGATCTCCATATAAGGTTATGGAATACCATAAGTAAGGAAGGAGGTAGGCATATTGAAATATAGCAGATATTTTACTAGGTGTTCTACATTATCTGGGAAGATTAGTGAATTGTCTTTATGATAATGTAACTCCAAAACAATCTAGTCCAGTTGAGACAATTCAATTAGGAAAATGAGTAAGATATGGTTGTTTTCCCATATTTACATCCTGTTAATTCAGATTATTTTATAAATTTAGTCTCCTTATGATAAATATTTTCAACTTTGAAATATCATTCTACTTCAACATTTACATTCTAAGCAATATTAGCACAATAATATATGCTTCTTGCAGAAACAAAAGCAAGATAAATATTTCAAATATAAATATGGGTTATATTGTGTGGAGAGAAATGTACAATAATTAATTTCATATTACTAATATTGTTTTTCTGAAATTTATAATGCATCCTATTAATTCTGAAATTATTTAAAAAGAAACATGAGAGTTTTACTTCTTCTTTTCCAATTTGATTCCTTTTATTTCTTTTTCTGCTCTGATTGCTGTAGCCAAAACTTCCAAAACTATGTTGAATAGTAATGGTTGGGCACCCTTGTTTTGTTCCTGACTTTAGAGGAAATGCTTTCAATTTTTCACCATTGAGGATAATGTTTGCTGTGGGTTTGTCATTATAGCTTTTTATTATGTTGAGGTATGTTCCTTCTATTCCTGCTTTCTGGAGAGTTTTTATCATAAATGGGTGTTGAATTTTGTCAAAGGCTTTTCTGCATCTATTGAGATAATCATATGGTTTTGTTTTTCAATTTGTTAATGTGGTGTATTACATTGATTGATTTATGGATATTGAAGAATCCTTGCATCCCTGGGATAAAGCCCACTTGGTCATGGTGTATGATCTTTTAATGTGTTGTTGGATTCTGATTGCTAGAATTTTGTTTAGGATTTTTGCATCTATGTTCATCAGTGATATTGGCCTATAGTTTTCTTTTTTTGTGGCATCTTTGTCAGGTTTTGGTATTAGGGTGATGGTGGCCTCATAGAATGAGTTTGAAGTTTACCTTCCTCTGCACTTTTTTGGAAGAGTTTGAGCAGGATAGGTGTTAGCTCTTCTCTAAATTTTTGGTAGAATTCAGCTGTGAAGCCGTCTGGACCTGGGCTTTTGTTTGCTGGAAGATTTTTGATTACAGTTTCAATTTCCATGCTTGTGATGGGTCTGTTAAGGTTTTCTATTTCTTCCTGGTCGAGTTTTGGAAAGTTGTACTTTTCTAAGAATTTGTCCATTTCTTCCTCGTTGTCCATTTTATTGGCATATAATTGTTGATAATAGTCTCTTATGATCCCTTTGTATTTCTATGTTGTCTGTTGTGATCTCTCCAGTGTCATTTCTAATTTTATTGATTTGATTTTTCTCCCTTTGTTTCTTGATGAGTCTGGCTAATGGTTTGTCAATTTTATTTATCCTTTCAAAGAACCAGCTTTTGGCTTTGTTGATTTTTGCTATGGTCTCTTTTGTTTCTTTTGCATTTATTTCTGCTCTAATTTTTAAGATTTCTTTCCTTCTACTAACCCTGGGTTCTTCATTTCTTCCTTTTCTAGTTGTTTGAGGTGTAGAGTTAGGTTATTTATTTGACTTTTTCTTGTTTCTTGAGGTGTGCCTGTATTGCTATGAACTTTCCCCTTAGGACTGCTTTTACTGTGTCCCACAGGTTTTGGGTTGTTGTGTTTTCATTTTCATTCGTTTCTATGCAAATTTTGATTTCTTTTTTTGATTTCTTCTGTGATTTGTTGGTTATTCAGCAGCGTGTTGTTCAGCCTCCATATGTTGGAATTTTTAATAGTTTTTTTTCTCCTATGGGCCAAAGATCTAAATAGACATTTCTCCAAAGAAGACATACAAATGGCTAACAAACACATGAAAAAGATGCTCAACATCACTCATTATCAGAGAAATGCAAATCAAAACCACTATGAGGTACCATTTCACACCAGTCAGAATGGCTGCGATCCAAAAGTCTACAAATAATAAATGCTGGAGAGGGTGTGGAGAAAAGGGAACCCTCTTACACTGTTGGTGGGAATGCAAACTAGTACAGCCACTATGGAGAACAGTGTGGAGATTCCTTAAAAAACTGGAAATAGAACTGCCTTATGATCCAGCAATCCCACTGCTGGGCATACACACTGAGGAAACCAGAAGGGAAAGAGACACGTGTACCCCAATGTTCATCGTGAGCACTGTTTATAATAGCCAGGACATGGAAGCAACCTAGATGTCCATCAGCAGATGAATGGATAAGAAAGATGTGGTACATATACACAATGGAGTATTACTCAGCCATTAAAAAGAATACATTTGAATCAGTTCTAATGAGGTGGATGAAACTGAGACTATTATACAGAGTGAAGTAAGCCAGAAGGAAAAACATAAATACAGTATACTAACGCATGTATATGGAATTTAGAAAGATGGTAACGATAACCCTGTGTACGAGACAGCAAAAGAGACACTGATGTATAGAACAGTCTTATGGACTCTGTGGGAGAGGGTGGGAAGATTTGGGAGAATGTCATTGAAACATGTGAAATGTCATGTATGAAACGAGATGCCAGTCCAGGTTCAGTGCACGATGCTGGATGCTTGGGGCTGGTGCGCTGGGAAGGCCCAGGGGATGGTATGGGGAGGTTGGGAGGAGGAGGGTTCAGGATGGGAGCATATGATTTAAAAAAAAAAAAAGAAAGAAAAAAAAAAAGAAAAATAGACTAAGCAAAAAATGTTAAAAAAAAAAAAGAAACATGAGAAAATCTTCCAATAACTTAAATAAATTTATAATATTAACTATGGCTTAACTTTTTTTTTTTTTTTAGCTTAACTCTTATATAGCACATAAACCTATAGTCAAAATAGAGATATTTTAGATTCCAAAATGATACATACTTTCATAAGAAAATGTGAAAATCTCAACAACATATTTCAAAGAATATATATACTAAGAACTATGGAATTATGAAAATCTTGATAATATATTTTATTCATCAGAAGTATTCATATAATAGATGATTTCATCATGTCCAAATTAATAAAACGTGACGGAAAATTTAATACACTTAAATATCACACAAGGCATTCCTAAAAAAAGAAAAATTCTTCATTGAAAATGGGTCATACATTTCCCAGCTGTCTCATTTTCTTTCTCTGGTCCAAAGCTTTTTTATTGCATTTTTCATCTCACTATTTCTCAGAGTATAAATTAGAAGGTTCAAGCATAGGTGTGATAACGGTGTAAAACACAGTCAAGGATTTATCAATGGGTAATGTGGAAGGTGGTCTCACATAAAGAAAAATATAGGGCACAAAGAAGAGGAGCACCACAGTGATGTGGGAGCCACAGGTGGATAATGCTTTGTGCCACCTTCCTGACTAACATTCTTCAGAGAGTGCAGAATGACCCCATAGCATATGAATAAGAGTGTAAAGATGATCACAGATATTGCCCTATCATTGACCACCACTGTGAGGGCAATAATATGAGTGTCAGTGCAGGCAAGTTTTAACAGGGGGTACATGTCACAGATGAAATGGTCAATGACACTGGGGCCACAGAAGGGAAGGTTGTAAACAAAGAGAGGATGAAATATACCATGTATACAGGGTTATTGTTACCATCTTTTTAAATTCCATATATATGCGTTAGTATACTGTATTGGTGTTTTTCTTTCTGGCTTACTTCACAATAACCCTGTATATGAGACAGCAAAAGAGACACTGCTGTATAGAACAGTTTTTTGGACTCTGTGGGAGAGGGACAGGGTGGGATGATTTGGGAGAATGGCACTGAAACATGTATAATATCATATATGAAATGAGTTACCAGTCCAGGTTCGAGGCACGATACTGGATGCTTGGGGCTGGTGCACTGGGATGACCCAGAGGGATGGTATGAGGAGGGAGGGGGGAGGAGCGCTCAGGATGGGGAACACATGTATACCTGTGGTGGATTCATTTTGATATATGGCAAAACCAATACAATATTGTAAAGTAAAAAAAAAAAAAAGATATATACCATGTAAAAACCCACCAACCCAGGCCAACAGCAGCAGCAGAACACACACTTGCTTATTAATGATTGTCAAATAATGCAAGGGTTTGCAAATGGCCATGTAATGGTCATAAGCCATGACCACCAGAAGGCATATATCGGCACCACCAAAAAAGTGCCATATAAAAAGGTAGGTCATGCAAGCTTGGAAGGAAATAGTTTTCTTTTTAGACAGTAAGTCCTTAATCATATCTTGGGTGACTGTAGTAGAATAAACAGCATCTATAAATGATAGGTAGCCAAGAAAGAAGTACATAGGGGCATCCAGGGTTGGGCTGACCATCACTGTCACAATAATGAGTAGGTTGCCCAACATGGTCACAATGTAGATGAGCAAGAACAAGACAAATAATATTTTCTGACCTTGGTTGTTCTGAGTGAGCCCCAAGAGGACAAACTCAGTTACACTGTTCCTTTGTTTCATAGGTCCTTATGTACATCTTATGTTCCAGATAAAAGTACCTGTAAATATAATTATTATGAGAAACTTTCTGAAATCTTAAGATATTTTTTTCATTCATTCATTCAATCAATAGGTTGTATGGTTTTTATGCCTTGGTATTTTCAGAAAACATATTTCAAAGTTGATTAAAACATCATCCCTAACCTCAAAAATCTTACAGACTAATGGAGAAGAAGTATTTAAGTGGGAAGAAATATTTAAGTATATGTGGGAAAAGGACACATTTTTTAATGTAAATGAGGTGCCACAATTACCTTTCCAACTGAAAACTAACAAAATTCTATGCATAGTTAATATCTTATACAAAGCTGAATATTGATCAAAGTTTTAATAATGAAGTAAAGCAAGATTTTCCTTATTTTATTTTTCATTTATTAAAGTGATGACTGTCCATTATAGTGGTGGAAGGATCTTCTAAATCAATTTATTGAAATTGCAAGTAGATATATTTAACAGTTTCATCTTATTCAAGGAGTCAGGAAAATAAAACACAACATCAATTAAGAAAAGTAAAATAATTCAAATAAAGATTTATATTTTAGAGTATATACACATAATTAATATTTGTACACAGTGAACAAAAATGTAAAATGAGTAAAAATATAAGCAATTAAAGAAAAAATAAATGATCAACAAATATGTGATAGGATGCTATAGCCCACACATGAACAGAAACCAAACAAAAAAGCAAAAAAAAAAAATTCCATTTTTCATTCATTCAATCATTCATTCATAGTATTCTATTGATAACATAAATGATAAATGTGTTATTTGTATCCAAATAAAGTTAAATTAACTTCAATGCAATGTATATATAGAGATACCTAATTTATATACATGAAAATAATAAATAATTTAGTAAATGCTGTCTACTAGGTTCAAAACATTTTGCTAATACTTTACACATGTTTTCTCATTTAATCTTCAAATTAGTTATGATAAGACATTTTATGGCTAAGATAAAGCAAAATATAATTTTCTTAACAATATACTGCTTGTTGTCATAAAGCCTAGATTTGAATCCAAGAAAACAACTTTACAGCTGATATATGATTCTTATGTCTGAATTTCTCATGGAGCTAAATGATTTATTCAATAAAATCCTAGATAATAGCAAGTGATAGCAGTATACTTAGGGAGAGCCTCTGGGTCATAATTTTTAAAGAGAAATAGCATCCTGTGTTCCTCAGAAGACCTGTGCCCTGAGCATAGGCATCGTCAACAGACTACATCTAATGTAGGACTTTAAAAAGTTTTTTTCTAACAGTAAGTCTTCAAAACGTATTTGCTTTCCTTGAAAGATGAGTAGAGATGGAATTATCTGCTGTAGCACTTTCTCTGGTTGAAAATTTCTATCCCATTGTAGATAGGAAAATTATTGCTTTCTTGGAATGCTTCCAGAGAGAAGGGGTCAATCCCTTAACAAAATGTCTTGGTTTCATCACCTCATCCTTGAGAAAATTATCAGCATCATCCCTAGCACAAACACCAACACCACCCCTGTGGACAGAGCTGCTCAGAAACAAATGGACTTGTATGCATATATATATATATATATATATATATATATATATATATATATATAGATAGATAGATAGAGAGATAGAGAGAGAGAGAGATTCTGTGTGTGTATGTGTGTATAATCAAACTCATTGCTTTCATTAAATAATTAGAATCATTAACTTATCAAAATAGAAAATCACCACATAAATTCTTTCTCAAAGATGATTAGTAGTATAGAAGTAATGTTAAAGGAAATTAGTAGAACAGGAAAGCAGAAATATATATAGTACATAAACACACAGAGAAAACTGTATAAAAAAGGGAAATAAAAGTTATTTTTAAAACGCTCCTTATACATATTAGACACTCCTGTACCTCCTTTTCCTAAGATGTGTCTTTGAAACTTAAACACACTCATTTATTCTTTTATCTCATAATCTGAATAGAGACCAAAATGTAGATACTTATGTTTTGGTAATTTGCCAAAATATGTTAAAGTAAACAAAGCTAAAAATTGTTAATGACTCTGGAGTCTTCGTTCTGAAGCTGTAATTTGTTTATACAGACAAACTATAGGTGAATTACTGACACATTTCAAATATAACTGTCCCTGTATATAAATGATTCAATTATCTCAATGATATCAAAATATCTGTTTAAATTAATAAGATGATGTTTAATACTCAAATAAATTATTAAAAAATCACCTCAAACAGTCTTATTTCCCTCCGTGACCTCTAAAACCCAGTTACCTGATGGTTCCTATATGTAAATGGCAGAGATTGTTCAAGTAAAAATTTTAGGATTATGTCAGGTAACCTAAAGTATGGCTCCATCCAGCATGTACTGATGATAACTTCACTCTACGAAAAAGCTGGAAATCATGATACATTAGAGTTTCAGCTTTGCAAATCCAAGCATTAGCCAAGTAAATTAGGATCACATTAAGACCAAAACAATAGGGATTTATTTTGATAGGGTCAGAGTTTCTAAGGATTTAAAATTATATGTATTTACACAGATATTCTGAATGTCTAAGCATTTATGTAGGATACAAACCTTTGGGTAGCCAAGAAATTCAAATTTATCTCAATAGAAAAGGTTTTCAAAAAGACTGTCAAGTAAGCTGTTTACAAAATGTTGGAACTATGCCTGTCACTTACCTATATTTGAGTCTTATTTGTAAATAGTTTGCACTCCACACCTTATGAAACACATCGTTATTGAAATGTTCTCTTTTGGGCAATAGACCTGGGCTGAAAGAGTACAGAGTGCCATTTTCAAATGGCACAGGATTTCAAAACATGTAGACTGGCATCATTTCAACTGCATCCCTTTGAGGCCATGTCTCTACTGACTGAGGCACTAATCACTATACCAGTGAATTTCCATCCACCCCTACAATGATCCACTTTTTCCAGGGGCAGAGCTTCACTGGAATCTTGTCAAGCTTACTCTCCACAGACAGAAACCCAAATTGTGGTATTAGCCATTCAGTCATTTGTTCAACAAATAAACTGTTTTCTTGCCTAGAAGAATGGCCATGTGATGCTTCACTGTGTGATAATACAGATGAAGAAATGTCACTAGAACTTCTTGGCCAACTAGCTAGTACCAGGACTGAATTCTTCTATCACCTCATCTTGTGAATACTACTCTTTCAAGACTATTATTACAAAAATGTCATATCAAGCTTCAAGACTGTTGCCATTATAACTGATTTGAAAATATTCCTGAGCTAGAAATAGAAGAACTAAATTATCTCTCAATGCATGATGATTAGCATTATTAAGTGACATGCTTTCAATTTAGAAATGCTTAGAGTTATAGCATTAATTCTTTTCCTAACTTCAGTTGTAGTAAATATCAGTTTGCAACACCCTTCATAGATTACAACTGGCTCAGTAACATAGCTGACCACACAGTCTGGGAAGACTCCTGAGAAGAAAGCATCTCTCAGTTTTACTGATGTGATCTTCACAGGTGATAGACCAACAACTGTGCTTGGATTACCTTAACTAACAGTCTAGTTACACCATGCTTTTACCTAACAATTTAGACATGAATTAGGGCAGTATTCCTCAATCTTTTTTTTCATTATTGCCACATGGAGATGTTTTTGGACATTCTGTCCCCTTGACCATCTGTCCTTCAAAAGTAGTAATGCCACAGATACATTACCCATCTATGTGTGTTATGTATAAAAGCAGTAAATAATCCTTATACTCACATAAACTATTTTTATTGGGAGACATATTGTCCGCATTCCTAATGCATGTTTTTAAATAGCATAAAACTTTTTAGTTTTAGTTTTCCTTTTTGTTTTTAAAAAGGAAGAGATTTAATATGGCTATTTAAGCTCAGGCCAAACTGAAATTCCAGCTGTGGTTCAAACACATACACAAATCTCTATCCAATTCTTTTCTCCTGTACCATGTCTTATAAAATGTCTCTCATACCACTCATTACTAACAAAACTATATTTTTAGTTTAGTTGCTCACTTGTTTATTATCCATCTATTCCCCACTGGAATTTAAGTTCCTCATAAAAACAATTCTTGACTCTATTGTTCAGTGTTATATACCCAGCTCCAATAACTGTTTGGCCCACTGTATGCACTGACCTGTATTTTGTGATAAATTAAATAAGTGAAAATCTTCTAAATTTAATTGGCCAGCCATGAATTCATACATTTTTTCCAGTAATTAATATTACCACTATGTGATAACAATGGGAAAATGGCTGTGGAAAGAGGATATGTTTAGCTCATCAAGGTGCTCTCCTCTTGCCCAAAGTATCAATCTCCTCAATGATTAGGTTGTTTTGTTTGTCCTCTATTTTACCCAACGTTCATTTTCTTTAAAATTCAAACCTATCAATTTTGCTTCTTGAACCTGTTACATCCCACTTTTCCTGATGCCCACAAAAGATAATAAATGTGCAGAAAAAGATCATTGGATGACTTTTTACTGGGACACAAGAGGAATCAAGAAAGTGTATGTAACCTGGGAAATGTGGTCAACAGAGTGTTAAGGGAAGAAAATGCCACCCTCCAAAAACAAGAAAATAATGTCTTAGTGACAAGGTGGCCAATGATCAGATCCATGTTTGGTATGTTCAGTTCATGATATCAAGTAGTAGTGTTATTGTGAGGTACAGAGGAAGCTGAGTCTAAAAGACTTGATATTGTTGCTTAACTCTAATGAGTCTAATTTTCTTCTTCATAAAGGAAATATAAACATCTGTAATAAAATTTGTTGGTACAATGATGGATTTAAAGTATGTAAAAAACCTAGTAAAAAGCATTTCTCATAGTTGCCTCAATAAGCTCATCCCCCCACTTAATGCCTAATATTAATGTTTTCACTGAATTAAGGGTCCATATTAAACAAAAATATCCTTACACAACAGATTCAAACACATTTATGTATTTATGTCATTAAGATTTAGGACACATATACTCACTGTCTCATTTTTTTAATTATCATAAATAATCAGGTTCATTCTCAGGAGAGATTATTGGTGATGAGTGCCAAGGAGCATCTAAACAAGTTTTACACTTACTCACAAATCAGCAAAACTCTGTCCACTGAGAATATGAGACTGCCTTGCATTTCCTCTTTTAATTCTTACACCTTCCACATCTCTCTTGACAATTTATCATTTGTGCCTCATTAATCTTCTCACTTCCCCATTGAGCCCTTGCTATAGCCCCTAAAACACATGCATTGACCTTTGTTTCCCTCTTCAAATCTTCTGTTTGGTCTTAGGCTAAAAGCAACATTTACTCAGGGTGCTGTACTTAATCCTAGGTATTCATAGGTAACTCTCCTCTTCTCCCTAATACTCACTAAACAAAATGAACCATGTATCATCTAGTCTAGATTTTGTTGAAATGCTTCATTCTAACCTGCAATTTTTTAATAGATTAGGTGCTGATTATTCCATCTTCCAGGCTGACTTTTTGGGAAAAATGTATCTTTCTCATCAATTTGAGATAACCATGTACAGCATAGCAAAGCAGTTGGAACCTTGCTTGGGCATTACTGTATAGTTAAACTAAGAAAGAAATAGCTTCAGTTGATCACTGAGCTTGATAAGTTGATATTTGTGAGAACAAACAGGCACTGGAGTATTGTAGTCAGAGAAGCTCTGATTGATAAGATTTATGTAATAAGATGGAATAACCTGATAATTTCCCACATGCATAGAGGAGCATTGCAGGTATCCCACACTTTGTGAAACTTCACCTTAGCCACATTGCTTTTATGAAGGCCAACATTAATTAACATTTGTATTCACTACTGAAAGAAATCTAATGGGGTTTTGCTTTTACAAATAAAAAAAATCTATTATGCTACCCATTTGCTGTGCTCAGATATTTTGCTTCATATGAGATAAGGTGGCAGCAAATTTTAAACCATCTTCTTGAAATAAAAAATGAATCATTAAGACTGCAGATAATTTCTTATCTATAGAGCTAAACAAACCATATGACTGTGCTTCATTTCATAGAAAGTCCGAGTTTTAAAGACCTAGGTTCGAAGTTTGCATCTGAAATTTGTGAAAGAAATCTGCACCCCAGTGTAATAGCTCCTGACACACTTTATGAATGAAGCACTTGTGATATGAGTGAATTAAGTTAGTAAACCTCTCTTACCTTCAATTTGCTTCTCTGTAAAATGTAGATAATGATAAAGGAACACCTACTGTAGTACGTAGATGAATCATCTGAGGTGCATGTGCCTGATAGATACTAAAGGGTTTTGAAATGTAAATATATATATATATCAGACTGATATATATATATGAAAAAATATATATTATATGTATATAATAATATAATTATATATAATGTATAATATTATACATTATATATATTATATTATGCCACTTCCTTTATGCCACTTGAATGAAAGTGGCTTTTCCATAGGATCTTGACCTCAGAACTTTTAAAATTTGCTTTGCCTATCATGCAGACAATAAGAGATATAGATTTTTAGATTGATACCTGGGGGTGGACAGGAAAGAAATGCTGCTGATTTATTTTTCTGCACTATGATTTTAACAAAGTTATACAGATTTTAACTATGACTCTAACAAAGTCAGTTAGAGAAACACCTTCAAAGGAGAAACTAATAATTCACAATTTATCTTTGATTTTGTTGTAGCACAAATATTAAGCCAAATTTTCTGAAATTGCTCATAATATATGTTATATTATATATATATTATATTGAATATATCATAATATATTACATAATATATTATAATATTTATATATTATATATATCAGTTCAGTTCAGTTCATTCGCTCAGTCGTGTCCAACTCTTTGCGACCCTATGAATCACAGCACACCAGGCCTTCCTGTCCATCACCAACTCCTGGAGTTCACTCAGACTCACATCCATCGAGTCAGTGATGCCATCCAGCCATCTCATCCTCTGTCGTCTCATTCTCCTCCTGCCCCCAGTCCCTCCCAGCATCAGAGATTTTTCCAATGAGTCAACTCTTCGCATGAGGTGGTCAAAGTACTGGAGTTTCAGCTTCAGCATCATTCCTTCCAAAGAAACCCCAGGGCTGAGCTCCTTCAGAATGGACTGGTTGGATCTCCTTGCAGTCCAAGGGACTCTCAAGAGTCTTCTCCAACAACACAGTTCAAAAGCATCAATTCTTCAGCACTCAGCTTTCTTCACAGTCCAACTCTCACATCCATACATGACCACTGGAAAAACCATAGCCTTGACTAGATGAACCTTTGTTGGCAAAGTAATGTCTCAGCTTTTCAATATGTTATCTAGGTTGGTCATAACTTTTCTTCCAAGGAGTAAGCGTCTTCTAATTTCATGGCTGCAGTCACCATCTGCAGTGATTTTGGAGCCCAAAAAAATAAACTCTGACACTGTTTCCCCATCTATTTCCCATGAAGTGGTGGGACCAGATGCCAAGATCTTCATTTTCTGAATGTTGAGTTTTAAGCCAACTTTTTCACTCTCCTCTTTCACCTTCATCAAGAGGCTTTTGAGTTCCTCTTCACTTTCTGTCATAAGGGTGGTGTCATCTGCATATCTGACATTCTTGATATTTCTCCCAGCAATCTTGATTCCAGCTTGTGCTTCTTCCATCTCAGAGTTTCTCTTGATGTACTCTGTATATAAGTTAAATAAGCAGAGTGACAATATACAGCCTTGACGTACTCCTTTTCCTATTTGGAACCAGTCTGTTGTTCCTATAGCAGACCTGCAATAGCTTTGGATCCCAATTATAGGCCTTTTTGTTTAAATTTGGTAAAAATGTTAACCTTTCTTGTTTCAAATGGCTTATCAAGTCTTGATATGGAAAATGAGTACACTATATTCAAGAAAAATTGTGAGGCATTTAAGCAAATAAGATTAAGTTAAGAGCAATTTCAGAAATTTTGGCTTAATATTTGTGCCACAAAAAATCAAAGATAAATTGTGAATTATTATTTTCTCCTTTGTGGGTATTTCTCTGACTTTGGTAAATTCATAGCTCAGATAAATAATTCAGCAGCAGTTCTTTCACATACCATCAGTCCTGTCCACCCCCAGGTATCAATCTAAACATCTATATCCTTTATTGTCTGCATGATAGGCAAAGCAAATTTTAAAAGTTCTGAGGTCAAGATCCTATGGAAAAGCCACTTTCATTCAAGTGGCATAAAGAAAGAATTTAGTAAAGTTGCAATAAAACTGGATAAAATAATAATCTACAATCACCAAACCAGGAGTTCATAGTTGTTCTTTCCATTGCCAATTATAAATCTCTGGACATAAATATTGAAGTCATGATAAGTACATTAAAATTTATCAAAATGCCTAATAAATGCCTGCTACTGCTAATTCCTAAGTCACTTCAGTCGTGTCCAACTCTGTGCGACCCCATAGACAGCAGCCCACCAGGCTCCCCCGTTCCTGGGATTCTCCAGGCAAGAACACTGGAGTGGATTGCCATTTCCTTCTCCAATGCATGAAAGTGAAAAGTGAAAGTGAAGTCACTCAGTCGTGTCCAACCCTCAGCGATCCCATCGACTGCAGCCTACCAGGCTCCTTCATCCATGGGGTTTTTCAGGCAAGAATACTGGAGTGGGGTGCCATTGCCTTCTCCAAATAAATGCCTAGCCATTTGAAATAATCAACAAATGCTAGTTTATAGGTTCTTTAATTTTTCTGTCAGTGATCTGCAAAATTTTTTTTTCTCTCACAATTTGCAATAGGTATAAGCCTTTTATGGGCTTTCTCAGTGGCTCAGTGGTAAAAAATCTGGGCTACAGTTCCTAGGGTGTCAAAGAGTTGGATATGACTGAAGCAACTTTGATCACACCCACACAATATCTGTTCTATGTATGTAAACCATCACTTTGTTGCTATTATGAACAGCCTACATTACATTCCTCTTGAACAAACTACTCATGGCATTTTTCACTTCTATATTTCTCACTGTGTAAATTATAGGATTCAACATGGGTGTGAGGATTGCAAAGAACACAGTTACCAATTTGTCTGCAGAGTAAGTAGTCACAGGTCGGGTGTAGCTGAATATACAAGGGACAAAGTAGAGTACCACTATTGTAAAGTGAGCACCACATGTAGAGAGGGCTTTGTGCCGTCCTTCAGAGCCATGGGATTTCAGGGAGCTCAGGATGACTATGTAGGAGATGAGGAGCATGGAGAAAATGAGCAAGCACATGGCCCCACTGTTGGCTGCCACTATAATTCCGATCTTGTAGGTGTTGCCGCAGGCAATTTCCAAAAGTGAGAAGAAATCACACATGAAGTGATCAATTACATAGAGACCACAGAAGGTCAAGTTGACCATGAAAAGAATCTGCACAGTGGCATGCATGATACCCCCGATCCAGGCCACCACTACCAGGAGCTGGCAGAGCCCCTGTCGCATGATGGCCGTGTAGTGCAGAGGCTTACAGATGGCCACGTAGCGGTCATACGCCATGACAATGAGGACAATCACCTCTGTTCCTCCAAGAAAGTGTACTAAAAAGAGCTGAGTCAAACAGCCACCCCAGGAGATGGTTGTCCTCTGGTACAACAGGTCAATGGTTATTTTGGGGGTGGTGACAGAAGTGAAGGAGGCATCTATGAAGGCCAAATAAGTTAGAAAGAAGTACATGGGAGCAGAAAGTGTGGGGCTGAAGGAGATTGTAATGACAATGAGCAGGTTGGCCAACACAGTAAACAGGAAAATGAGCAAAAAGACAACAAAGAGTATTTTCTGCAAGTGTGGATTCTGTGTGAGTCCCAAGAGAACAAATTCAGTCACATTGCTGGGAGGCCTGAGGACATCCATTCAGCAAGTAATACCTTCCTGGGGGTCTGAATTACCTACAAAGGAATAAAGTATGATACCTGTTAATCATGAAAGATGTGTGGTCTGCACTTAGAACAAAAACAGCAGTTAGTGTAACTATGGAGCATGCCCTTGGCATTCTTGCCCCACTACTTGTTTCTTACAAGGGTTTCTTACTTCTTCCATGATATCTTTTAATCTCTTCAAACACCTAGTACCTGTGATCTGTAAATCATCTATAGGGCAACTTTCAATTTGTAATTTATTGAAAAACATGGTGCTATGTACATGAGATCTGGATTATCCTTCTGGTTCCAACTGCATTTGACTCTGCTAAGTCTTCTGAATGCCCAATGTTTCCAACTGTCTCTAAGGTTACAATCGTAATTCTCAGATGTATATTGTGAGGGATCCTCACAAAGGTAAGAGTTATTCCTTTTTCTAGGAGAATTTATATTTGAACCCTCAGCACTAATCACAGAGAGAAAAACATGGCCAACAAATATGTATCCAAGCAGGCAGTTGAGGGAAATGTATATAAGTCCTTGGCAATGCACATTGACTGGTATCTATCTGTCAGAACACATAAAGCTATTTAGGCATGTTTCCTCACTGTCCCTACTTTAGTGCGGTGAACACATGATGTCAGCAATACTGAAACCTATTAGGTTATGAGAGAATGCTTGATGAGTTGTCATCCTCTATGGGTAAAATTGTCCTGCTTCCTTAGACCATAATCTTAGCAAGAATTCAAATGCCCTCATCCTCCAGCCTTGTTTATCATTACTTTTTTTAAGAAACATAAATTAATGTTTGAAAGGAAGCTACACTTTAATTTAATACTTTCTGATACTTTCTGGCACACATTATGGGGTAAGTATGAAAACAATTCTCTTTAGGAAACAATATGTTACTGGGTCATATTAAAATCAAGATAACTATAATATTTTAAGCATTAGTTTTTATTCTGAAAAATTCTGTTCCACGTACAGCCAAATTCAATAAATTTACAGTTTCAGTAGATATGAAAGATAAAAAAAAAAAAAAAACACCTTTTGCATAGGTGTTAAGTACAATAGGATCTATTAAGTACAGGAAATCCTTACATTCAAAGTTCTAAGTAAAAAGCTAATATGGAGAAAAAAATGGTTTCTTAGATAAGTTAGATAAATAGATAATATACGTTGATATAAATATATATATACACTAACTCAAACATATCTAAAATCTACTATTTATTGTAAGTACCTATTATAAGTTGACTCATTTATCAAATTTTTTTCTGGACACAAACTTTGTATGTTAATGTACATGTGTTCACCTAAGTTGTAAAATGTATGCCTGTTAAATGCCCTTTAATGCCTGAAATTTTATTACCAAACAGCAGCAACTCATCCATCCATGACAGAAATGACCTTCCCATGCCTTATGTTTCTGATACATGCCTTTTCTTAAATCCCCATAGCATCCATCAATCATCATTCCTGGTTTGAAGGAATCCTGGTTTGAAGGCATTACTAAGAGAATGAGAAGTTTGGAGGACATAAATTTCCTAAGGAAAAGACATGAATAAAATAAAATGTATTCTTCAAAAATAAGTCTTTTCCTTTCAAAAATAAGTTGATAAAGAGCTTTATTTTTTAATAATCCAATATGAAAATTTCATACTTATGTGAAAGCAAAGTGAAGCAGATTATTGTATTCCCTTATTCTGGGGTGGGATCCTCTAGTGTATCAGAAAAAAGTATGGTGTATATAAAATAAGAATTTTACATAATTAATAAAAGTTATTTAGGGATAACTATGAAAAAATAAAAGGGCTTCTCAAGTGGCTAAGTGGTAAAGAATCCGTCTGCCAATGCAGGAGATGCAGGAAGCACAGGTTTGGTCCCTGGGATAGGAATGCCCTGGAGGAGGAAACGACAACGCACCCCAGTATTCTAGCCTGGAGAATTCCATGGACAGAGGATCCTCTCGAGCTACAGTCCATGGGGTCAAAGAGTCAGACACAACTGAACATTCACATACACCCTGATGAAGAAATAAAAACCACTTTTTCCTTTTTCTTTGGCACCATGAAACTCTTTCTAGGGATAAACTGTAAAAGAAAACACATTTAAAGTAGATAAATCATTATTTACATATATGTTCAACATAATTATTATGAAGTGTAGAAAACTGAGAAACTACACGGACTGTTCAAAATTTTAAAATTTGATAGCTACAATACAGTGCATCTCTTTGATTAATGTACAGTTTTTAACAGAAGTGTTCTAAAAAATTGTACAATATTGTAGGAAATTTCCTATGTTGCATTATTAAATGGAGAAAGTTTTGTATCTAAATTGCAATTACATCTTTATTCTCATTTAATTAGAATTAATTTATTGACTACTCTAATTTATATAGCAATAAGACACATATTTTTCTTCCAGTTTGATAATACTGGAATTGAGTCTACCTTTCTTGATGTTTTGCTTCCTAAATAAGCAGTTTAATCTAAGATCGGTGAGGATGATTTGCAAAATCCACTTGAACCTGAGAGTCTCTGATTATTTGATTTCCTGGAAAAACAACAACAACAACAACTCACCTATGAACATAACTGATGTAGGTCCATGGTTTGACATAAGTTCATAGGTCCAGCTGATCCCCAGGCAGTTGTTAGTTCCCCAAGAAAGAAATTTGTAAGACTGAAAAGTACCTACTAGTTCAGCTACAATAAGTATCTTTGTTGATTTATAGATGGTACCTTTGCATGAGACTTTTCTCTTGAACCTTAAAAGTGCTACCACATATCCTTTTTGTAAACAAATTCTCCAAAGTTTCTTAGCTGTAGCTAATTAAAACCCAGGGGTATTTCATCGTCCTTAGCAAATCTTGCCTACAAGTCAGTTATTTAATGTAATTTAACTTCAGGGGATAATTGTTACATCACTCATCTTTAAGTTTGATCTCCTCCTTAGATCTACATGAAGACAGAATACTATGAGAAGAGAACAAAATAAGTTAACCATTTATGAATTTTGAGTTTTAAGCCAGCTTTTTCAATCTCCTTTTTCACCCTCAACAAGAGGCTCTTTAGTTCCTCTTCACTTTCTGCCATTAGAGTGGTATCATCTGCATATCTGAGGTCGTTGATATGTCTCACAATCTTGATTACAGTTCCTGATTCACTCAGCCCAGCATTTCACGTGATGTACTTTGTATAGAAGTTAAGTAAGCAAAAAAATAATATACAGCCTTGAGATATTCCTTTCCCAATTTTGAACTAGTCCATTGTTCCATGTCTGGTTCTAACTGTTGCTTCTTGGAACTAGTTTAGGTTTCTCAGGAGACAGGTAAGGTGGTCTGGTATCCCCATCAATTTAAGAATTTTCCAGTTTGTTGTGATACACACAGTCAAAAGCTCTCACATAGTCAGTGAAGCAGAAATAGATGTTTTTCTGGAATTCCCTTGCTTTTCCTATGATCCAGTGTATGTTGGCAATTTGATTTCTGGTTCCTCTGACTTTTATAAATCCAAATTGTATATCTGAAGGCTTTTAGAAGATTATTTCTGGTAGTAATTCTTCCCAACCCACTGTGTTTTCTTCAAAGATGAGTGGAGATGGAATTATCTGCAGTAGCACTTTTTCTGAAAGGAAATTATTATCTCTGTGGTGGTGGTGGTTTAGTCACTAAGTTATGTCCGACTCTTGTGACCCCCATGGGCTGTAGCCCACCAGTCTTTTCTGTCCATGGAATTCTCCAGGCAAGAATACTGGAGTGGGTTGCCATTTCCTTCTCCAGGGGATCTTCTCGACACAGGAATTGAACCTGGGTCTCCTGCACTGCAGGCAGATTCTTTCCTGATTGAGCTACAGAATTTAATGCTTCCTTGGAATGCTTCCAGAAGGAGGAGTTTGATCCTTGAACCACATTTCTTGATTCTACCACCCCATCCTTGAGCAGATCATCAGTATCACCCTCAGAACCAACACCAACTCTGTGGACACAGCTGCTCACAAATAAATGTGTGTGGTTACATGTGTGTTTGTGTTATATGCATATGTCTCTGTGTGTGTGTAATCCAACTTAGTTGTTTCATTAAATAATTAGGATCAATAACTCATCAAAACAGAAAGAAAAACACCGCATAAAGTCTTTCTCAAAGGTGATTACTAGAAAAATAAAATAAAAGGAAATTAGTACAAGAGGAAAGAAAAAGGTACATAAAGTGAACACAGAAAATTATATGAAAGAAGGGAAACAGAAAATCTCTCTAAAACTATTCTATACATACTGGATACACCTGTTTCTCCTTTTTCTAACACATCACTGAAACATAAACACAATGTTTTATTTGCTCAACTCATGATCAGGGTAGAGACTAAAAGGTAGACACTTTTTTTTTTTTTTTTTGTAATTTGCCAGAAAAGTATAAATCAATCTAAAATTTGTTGATAACTCAAAACTCTTCATCCTGAGGCTCCAACTGGTTTATATAGACAAAGCAAATGAACTACTGACACATTTTAAATATAATTGTCCCTGTTTTACCAAGTCCAAGCTCAATGCACTCCAGTATTCTTGCCTAGAGAATCCAATGGACAGAGGAACCTGGCAGGTTACTGTCTATGGGGTCGCAAGAGTCAGACACGACTTAGCGACTAAATCACCACCACCTATTAAATGACGGCTCAGTCAATAAAGAATTTGTCTGCAATGCAGTAAACCTGGGTCCAATCCCTGGTTCAGGAAGATCCCCTGAAGAAGTTCATGGCTATCCACTTCAGTATTTTTGCCTGGAGTATCCCCTGGAGGACCCTGGAGAGCTATAATCCATGGGGTCGGAAAGAGTCGGACACGACTGAGCAACTAACATTTAGCTGGTTGTCTTCTTGGCAATATTTTCTATTGAGATGAAATTTGAATTCCTCTGCATGGTTTGTGTCCTATATAAATGCTAGACATTTAAAACAAGCATTTTAATTATTTAAAATCCTTCAAAACTCTGGTCCTATAAAAATAACTCCCCACTAAGTGATTGGATGATTTGCTTACATTTTGGCCCTGATTTACTTGACTAATGCTTTGATTTTCTAACTCAAAACTCTGGTTTATCATGATTCCTAACTATTTTGTTCAGAGTATTTCTTGTCAGTACACACTGGATGGAACCATATGTTAGGTTACCCTGACATGATCCTAGAAATTTTAGTTGCACAATTTTTGCCTTCTACATATAGGAACCATCAGGTAACTGGGTTTTAAAGGTCACAGAGATGATATGAGACTACGTTTTTAAGGTGATTTTAGCAACTTAATGAGAATAATAATTTGAATGACTATTATGAAATCATTGAAGCAGCAGAATCATTTATATACTGATTTTTCAGGGAAAAGCCAATTCTAACTTCCTGTTTAGTTGCCTTTGTTATTATAATCACATATAGTGCTCAGATTCAGAGAATTCTGCCCTTCTGCCTGACTGTTAAACTAAAATGCCTTTGTTCAGAACCCTGTGTGCCTGTAGATGGTAGGAAGAAATAATATATCTTCTGCCTGAGGCTTGTCATTCCAGGAGATATTTGCAAGATTAATGACCTTTTTTACTTTATTTCTTCATCTCCTCCCATCTCTGATCTATAAAAGAACCTGGCATCCAGGCCCTAATATAATGTTTTTGTTTTTGAGACATTAGATTGCCATCTTCTAGGTCAGTAAGGTCATTGAGCTGTCAATGAACTAAGACCCCGGGGTGGGTTGCCATTTCCATTTCCAGTAGATCTTCCTGACCCAGGAATAGAACCCAGGTCTCTTGCATTGCAGGCAGATTCTTTTTGAACTGAGATACAAGGGAAGTCCCTAATCTAAATAAAATGCATTGCCAAAAATACAGCCAACTAAAATGTTTACAAAACCATGGAACTGTTGTCTGTGACTTAGCTATATTTGAATTTAATTTGTGAAAAGTTTCTAGTCTATGCCTTAGAAAACACATCATACAGAGATGTTCTAATTTGAGTAATAGATCCTGGGCAGAGTGCAGAATGCCATTTCCAATGTGCAGACTTGCATCATCTCAACTGCACTCCTTTGAGGCTGTTTCTCCTCTGACTGAGACACTAATCACTATTCAGTGAACCCCCATCAAACTCTGCAATGATCCACTTTCCCAGGGGCAGAACTTCACTGGAATCTGGTCAGGCTATGCTCCACAAATAGAAACTCAGATCTTGGTATTAACCATTCAGTTATTTGCTTAACAAGTAAGTTCTCTTCCTGAATAGTAGAATGGCCTTACAATGACTCATTTGCCTGATAATGCAGATGAATAAAAATCAATAGGGATTGTTCTTAGTCACCTAGCTAGGGAAGAATTCTTCTGTCACTTCATCCAATGCTCTCTATTCTTTCAAGACTATTATTAACATTGTGTCACATCTGAATGCAGGATAGTTGTCATTATAAGGGATTTGAAAATGTTCCTTAGCTAGAAAATAACAACCAAATTGCTTCCCTAATGAGTAATAATTAGTATTATCAAATTACATTCTTTCAGTTTAGAAATACTTAAGGCTACAGCCTTTATTATTTTTCTATCTTCAGTTCTAGAACATATAAATTTACAATACACTTCACAGATTACAACTGGCTCATCAACAGTTTAGCACATACTTGGAAATTCTCCTGAGAAGGAGTCTCTCAATTTTATTAAATGTGAACGTCACAGTTGATGGATCTATCTAGATGTAAACCAAGGCAGTATTCCTCAATCTTTTTTTCACTATTGGCTTCTAAAGGTGTTTTTAGACATTATTTTCCCTTATTTTTCTGCCCTATGAAGATAGTAAACCTACAAACATATTACCTACTTATGTAGGTTATGTATATCCATGTGCTGTATGTAAAAACAGTAAGAAATTTAAAAATTAAGAAATAAGTTTTTACTAAAAATTAATGACATAAATAATATTTGGATCTATTGTGTAAGGATATTTTGGTTTAATCCCTAGAAATTATTGTTATCTAATTGGGAGGGTTATTGACCCCATTTCAAATGAACATTTTTAAATAATCTACTTATTTAAAAAATGTTCAGTTCAGTTCAGTTCAGTCGCTTAGTCATGTCAGACTCTTTGCGACCCCATGAACTGCAGCACGCCAGGCCTCCCTGTCCATCACCTACTCCTGGAGATCACTCAAACTCATGTCCATCGAGTCAGTTATGCCATCCAGCCATCTCATCCTCTGCCATCCCCTTATCCTCCTGCCCCCAATCCCTCCCAGCATCAGAGTCTTTTCCAATGAGTCAACTCTTTGGATGAGGTGGCCAAAGTATTGGAGTTTCAGCTTCAGCATCAGTCCCTCCAAAGCACACCCAGGACTGATCTCCTTCAGGTTGGACTGGTTGGATCTCCTTGCAGTCCAAGGGACTCTCAAGAGTCTTCTCCAACACTACAGTTCAAAAGCATCAATTTGGAGGCAGTCCTAATATGGTGGAGGAATAGGATGTGGAAACCACTTTTTTCCCCACAAATTCACCAAAAGAACATTTAAACATTGAATAAATTCCACAAAACAACTTCTGAATGCTGGAAGAGGACATCAGGCACCCAGAAAAGCAGCCCGTTGTCTTTGAAAGGAGGTAGGAAAAAATATAAAAGGCAAAAAGAGAGACAAAAGAGGCAGGGACAGAGCTCCGTTCCGGGAAGGGAGTCAAAAAGAGAGAAGTTTCCAAACACCAGGAAACACTCTCACTGCCAAGTCTATGGTGAGGCTTGGAACCACAGAGGGCAACGTAACTGGGATGAAAAATAAATAAATAATTAAAACCCACAGATTACGAGCCCAACGGTAACTCCCCCAGTCTCCACTGCACTGCACTGCAGCGCAGACACCTGCACCTGCCACTAGCAAGTGGGGGCTGGGCAGGGAGGCATAGGCTGCATTGCTTAAAGTAAGGACCAGGCCTGAATGCCCCAAGGGCAATCTGAGGGACCTAACTTGGGCTAGCAAACCAGACTGTGGGATAGCTACCATGAAAAGCCCTAACCTAAGACACCACCAGACCCACTCACAGAACAAAGGACTGAACAGAGATAGCTGGCTGCAGACCATCCCCCTCCGGTGACAGGCAGCCAGAGCCGGAAGGGGGCAATTGCAGCCCCAGAGAGGCATTATCTACCAAACTGCAAGCAGGCCTCTTTGCTAACTAAGACTTCTTGGGATTCTGGACCGTCAATATCCGTCTGAGAAGGTGTGCCCATTGTACACCCAGAAAACCAAGCAGCAGGGACAGGGGAGGCAATAAGTCACAGTGGCCACTCTCGCCAAACACCTCATCACCTGAGCTGCTCAGACCTGGGAAGGGCACAAAATGCAGGCCCAACTGAGTCTGTGCCTCTGAGGACTACCCATGTGCCTGAACCTGAGCGGCTTAGACCTGGGAGGTACATGCACCCCAGGACCAGCCTCGGACAGTTCTGGCAGAGCAACCTAGAGCCTGAGCAGTGTGGGCAGGGAGGGCACATGCGCCATGAGCAGGGGCAGACCTAGTATGGCTGAAACACTGCAGCACATGTCAGTGTTATTTGTTTGCAGCGTCCCTCCCTTCCCACAGCGCGATTGAACAAGTGAGCCTAAAAAAGTGTCCACCACCACCCTGCTTGTGTCAGGGTGGAAATCAGACACTGAAGAGACCAGCAAACAGAAGAAGCTAAAACAGAGGGAATCACCTTGGAAGTGACAGGTGAAATAGATTAAAACCCAGTAGTTAGTACTGACTACATAGGAAAGGATCTATAGATCTTGAGAAATATAAGCTGGACCAAGGAACTATCCAAAAATGGACTGACCCCACACTGCCTACAACAACACCAGAGAAAGGCATAGATATATTTTCACGATTTTTACTATCATTCTTTATATATATATATATATATATATATATATATATATATAATATATATATTTAAATTTTTAAGTCCTCTGTTACTCCTTTAATTTTCATTTTTATAACCTACTAGTACTTTGCAAAAAAAATAAAAGACCCTATTTTTTAAAGCAAACTATATATATATATATATATATATATATATATATATATATATATAAAATAAGTTTTGTGACTTTTTTTATTTTCTTTTCTTTAATATTGTATTTTTGAAAATCCAACCTCTACTCTATACTTTTAATCTTTGCTTTTTGGTTTTTGTTTTCAATTTTGTACCTTTAAGAACCCAATTTTCAGTACCCATTTTTATTTAGGACTGAGATTGCTGGCTTGACTGATCTTTCCCACTTTGGACTCTCCTTTTTCTCCACCAGGTCACATCTATCTCCTCCCTCCCCCTTCTTTTCTCTACTCAACTCTGTGAATCTCTTTGTGTGTTCCAATGGTGAAGAACACTTAGGGAACTTATTACTGGCTGGATCTGTCTCTCTCCGTTTGATTCCCCCCTTTATCCTCCTGGCCACCTCTGTCTCCTTCCTCCTTCTTCTCTTATCGATATAACTCTGTGAACATCTCTGAGCTGTCCAGACTGTAGAGCACACATAAGGAAGTAATTACTGGCTAGCTTGCTCTCTCCTCTTTTGATTCCACCTCATGTTATTCAGGTCACCTCTAACTCCCTCCTCTCTCCTCTCTTCTTCATGTAACTCTGAACCTCTCTGGGTGTCGCTCATTGTGGAGAAACTTTTCATCTTTAACCTAAATGTTTTATCAAGGGTACTGTATAGATGGAGAAGTCTTGAGGCTACTGTAAAAATAAGACCAAAAACAAGAAGGAGGAGGCTTAAGTCCAAATCCTGAGAACACCAGAGAACTCCTGACTCCAGGGAACATTAATCAACAGGAGCTCATCAAACTAGCTCATCAAGCCTCCATATCTACACTGAAAACAAACACCACCCAAGGGCCAAAAAGATCCAGAGAAAGACATATCATGCAAATTATCCAGCAATACAGGAACACAACCCTGAGCTTCAATATACAGTCTGCCCAAAGTCACTCCAAACCCATTGACATCTCATAACTCATTACTGGAAACTTCATCACACTCCAGAGAGAAGAAATCCAGCTCCATCCACCAGAACACCGACACAAGCTTCCGTAACCAGGAAACCTTGACAAGCCACCCGTACAACCCCACCCACAGTGAGGAAACTCCACAATAAAGAGAACTCCATAAACTGCAAGAATACAGACAGCCCACCCCAAACACAGCAATATAAACAAGATGAAGAGATGGAGGAATGAATACCCAGCAGGTAAAGGAAGAGGATAAATGGCCACCAAAGCAAACAAAAGAGGAAGAGATAGGGAATTTACATGATAAAGAATTCTGAATAATGATAGTGAAAATGATCCAAAATCTTGAAATTAAAATGAAATCATAGCTAAGTAGCCTGGAGACAAGGAAGGAGAAAATGCAACAAAGATTTAACAAGGAGCTAGAAGAAATAAAAAAGAGTCAATATATAATGAATAATTCAATAAATGAGTTCAAAAACACTCTGGAGGGAATAAATAGTAGAATAACGGAGGCAGAAGATAGGATTAGGGAAGTAGGAAATAGAATGGTAGAAATAAATGAATCAGAGAGGATAAAAGAAAAACAAATTAAAAGAAATGAGGACAATCTCAGAGACCCCCAGGACAATGTTAAACACCCCAACATTCAAATCATAGGAGTCCCAGAAGAAGAAAAAAGAAAGACCATGAGAAAACACTTGAGGAGATAATCGTTGAAAACTTCCCTAAAATGGGAAAGGAAATAATCACTCAAGTCCAAGAAACCCAGAGAGTCCCAAACAGGATAAACCCAAGGTGAAACACCCCAAGACATGTATTAATCAAATTAACAAAGATCAAACACCAAGAACAAATATTAAAAGCAGCAAGCGAAAAACAACAAATAGCACACAAGGGGATTCCCATAAGTATAACAGCTGATCTTTCAATAGAAATTCTTTAGGCCAGGAGGGAATGGCAGGACATACTTAAAGTGATGAAAGAAAATAACCTACAGCCAAGATTACTGTACCCAGCAAGGATCTCATTCAAATATGAAGGAGAAATCAAAAGCTTTACAGACAAGCAAAAGCTGAGAGAATTCAGCACCACCAAACCAGCTCTCCAACAAATGCTAAAGGATATTCTCTAGACAGAAAATACAAAAAGGGTATATAAACTCAAACCCAAAACAATAAGGTAAATGGCAACAGGATCATACTTATCAATAATTTCCTTAAACGTAAATGGGTTGAATGCCCCAACCGTAAAGACAAAGACTGGCTGAATGGATACAGAAACAAGACCCCTACATATGTTGTCTACAAGAGACCCACCTCAAAACAGGAGACACATACAGACTGAAAGTGAAGGGCTGGAAAAAGATATTCCACGCAAATAGAGACCAAAAGAAAGCAGGAGTAGCAATACTCATATCAGATAAAATAGACTTTAAAACACAGGCTGTGAAATGGAGACAAAGAAGGATGCTACATAATGATCAAAGGATCAATTCAAGAAGAAGATATAAAAATTATAAATATATATGCACCCAACATAGGAGCACCACAATATTTAAGACAAATGCTAACAAGTATGAAAGGGGAAATTAACAATAATATAATAATAGTGGGATACTTTAATACCAAACTCATACCTATGGATAGATCAACTAAACAGAAAATCAACAAGGAAACACAAACTTTAAATGAACAATAGACCAGTTAGACTTAATTGATATTTATAGGACATTTCACCCCAAAACAATGAATTTCACCTTTTTCTCAAGCGCACATTAAACCTTCTCCAGGATAGATCACATCCTGGGCCATATACCTAGCCTTGGTAAATTCAAAAAAATTGAAATACTTCCAAGCATATTTTCTGACTACAATGCAGTAAGATTAGATCTTAATAACAGGAGAAAAACTATTAAAAAATCCAACATATGGAGGCTGAACAACACGCTGCTGAATAACCAACAAATCACAGATTAAATCAAAAAAGAAATCAAAATATACATAGAAATGAATGAAAATGAAAACACAACAACCCCAAACCTGTGGGACACTGTAAAAGCAGTGCTAAGGTGAAGGTTCATAGCAATACAGGCATACCTCAAGAAACAAGAAAAAAGTCAAATAAATAACCTAACTCTACACCTAAAGCAACTAGAAAAGGAAGAAATGAAGAACCCCAGGGTTAGTAGAAGGACAGAAATCTTAAAAATTAGGGCAGAAAGAAATGAAAAAGAAACAAAAGAGACCATAGCAAAAATCAACAAAGCCAAAAGCTGGTTCTTTGAAAGGATAAATAAAATTGACAAACCATTAGCCAGACTCATCAAGAAGCAAAGGGAGAAATATCAAATAAATAAAATTAGAAATGAAATGGAGAGATCACAACAGACAACACAGAAATACAAAGGATCATAAGAGACTACTATCAGCAATTACATGCCAATAAAATGGACAACTTGGAAGAAATGCATAAATTCTTAGAAAAGTACGACTTTCCAAAACTGAACTAGGAAGAAATAGAAAATCTTAACAGACCAATCACAAGTGCAGAAATTGAAACTGTAATCAGAAATCTTCCAGCAAACAAAAGCCCAGGTCCAGATGGCTTCACAGCTGTATTCTACAAAAATTTTAGAGAAGAGCTAACACCTATACTACTCAAACTCTTCCAGAAAATTGCAAAGGAAGTTAAACTTCCAAGCTCATTCTATGAGGTCACCATTACCCTAATACCAAAAACTGACAAAGATACCACAAAAGAAGAAAACTACAAGCCAATATCACTGATGAACATAGATGCAAAAATCCTTAACAAAATTCTAGCAATCAGAATCCAACAACACATTTAAAAGATCATACACCATGACCAAGTGGGCTTTATCCCAGGGATGCAAGGATTCTTCAATATCCGCAAATCAATCAATGTAATACACCACATTAACAAATTGAAAAATAAAAGCCATATGATTATCTCAATAGATGCAGAGAAAGCCTTTGACAAAATTCAACATCCATTTATGATAAAAACTCTCCAGAAAGCAGGAATAGAAGGGACATACCTCAACTTAAAAAAAGCTATATAGGACAAACCCAAGCAAATATTATCCTCAGTGGTTAAAAACTGAAAGCATTTCCCCTAAAGTCAGGAACAAGACAAGGGTGGACACTTTCACCACTACAATTCAACATAGTTTTGGAAGTTAGGTCCACAGCAATCAGAGCAGAAAAAGAAAAGGAATCCAAATTGGAAAAGAAGAAGTAAAATTTTCATTGTTTGCAGATGACATGATCCTCTAAATAGAAAACCCTAAAGACTCCAACAGAAAATTACTAGAGCTAATCAGTGAATATAGCAAAGTTTCAGGATATAAAATCAACAGAAATCCCTTGCATTCCTATACAGTAATAATGAGAAAATAGAAAAAGAAATTAAGGAAACAATTCCATTCACCATTACAAAGAAAAGAATAAAATACTTAGGAATATATCTACTTAAAGAAATTAAAGACCTATATATAGAAAACTTTAAAACACTGGTGAAAGAAATCAAAAAAGGACACTAATAGATGGAGAAATATTCCATGTTCATAGATCGGGAGAATAAATATAGTGAAAATGAGTATACTACCTAAAGCAACCTATAGATTCAATGCAATCCCTATCAAGCTGCTGCTGCTAAGTCACTCCAGTCATGTCCGACTTTGTGTGACCCCATAGATGGCAGCCCACCAGGCTCCCCCGGCCCTGGGATCCTCCAGGCAAGAATACTGGAGTGGGTTGCCATTTCCTTCTCCAATGCATGAAAGTGAAAAGTGAAAGTGAAGTCACTCAGTCGTGTCCAACTCTTAGCGACCTCATGGACTGTAATCTACCAGGCTCCTCTGTCCATGGGATTCCTATGGAAACACAAGAACCTCGAATAGCCAAAGCAAGCTTGAGAAAGAACAATGGAACTGGAGGAATCAACTTGCCTGACTTCAGGCTCTACTACAAAGCCACAGTCATTAAGAGAGTATGGTACTGGCACAAAGACAGAAATACAGGTCAATGGAACAAAATAGAAAGCCCAGAGATAAATCCGCACACCTGTGGACACGTTATCTTTGACAAAGGAGGCAAGAATATACAATGGAGAAAAGGACAATCTCTTTAACAAGTGTTGCTGGGGAAACTGGCCAACCACTTGTAAAAGAATGAATTGAGAACACTTTCTAACACCATACACAAAAATAAATTCAAAATGGGTTAAAGATCTAAACCTAAATCAGAAACTATAAAACTCCTAGAGGAGAACATAAGCAAAACACTCTCCGACATATCACAGCAGGATCCTCTATGACCCACCTCCCAAAATATTGGAAATAAAAGCAAAAATAAATAAATGGTACCTAATTAAAATTAAAAGCTTCTGCACAACAAAAGAAACCATAAGCAAGGTGAAAAGACAGCCTTCAGAATGGGAGAAAATAATAGCAAATGAAGCAATGGACAAAGAACTAATCTCACAAATATACAAGCAACTGCTGCAGCTCAATTTCAGAAAAATAAATGACCCAAACAAAAATGGGGCAAAGAACTAAACAAACATTTCTCCAAAGAAGACATACAGATGGCTAGCAAACACATAGAAAGATGCTCAACATCTCTCATTATCAGAGAAATGCAAATCAAAACAATGAGGTACAATTTCATGCCAGTCAGAATGGCTGCTATCCAAAAGTCTAAAGCAGTAAATGCTGGAGAGGGTGTGGAGGAAAGGGAACCCTCTTACACTGTTGGTAGGAATGCAAACTAGTACAGCCACTATGGAGAAAAATGTGGAGATTCCTTAAAAAACTGGAAATAGAACTGCCTTCAGTTCAGTCGCTCTGTCGTGTCTGACTCTTCATGACCCCATGAATTGCAGCACAGCAGGCTTTTCTGTCAATCACCAACTGCCAGAGTTCACTCAGACTCATGCCCATCGACTCAGTGATGCCATCCAGCCATCTCATCCTCTGTCGTCCCCTTCTCCTCCTGCCCCCAATCCCTCCCAACATCAGACTCTTTTCCAATGAGTCAACTCTTCTCATCAGATGGCCAAAGTACTGGAATCTCAGCTTCAGCATCATTCCTTCCAAAGAAATCCCAGGGCTGATCTCCTTCAGAATGGACTGGTTGGATCTCCTTGCAGTCCAAGGGACTCTCAAGAGTCTTCTCCAACACCACAGTTCAAAAGCATCAATTCTTCGATGCTCAGCCTTCTTCACATTCCAACTCTCACATCCATACGTGACCACAGGAAAAAACATAGCCTTGACTAGACGGACCTTTGTTGGCAAAGTAATGTCTTTGCTTTTCAATATGCTATCGAGTTTGGTCATAACTTTCCTTCCAAGGAAAGGAAGGAAACTTGGAAGGAAACTTTCCTTCCAAGCGTCTTTTAATTTCATGGCTGCAATCACCATCTGCAGGGATTTTGGAGCCCCCAAAAATAAAGTTTGACACTGTTTCCACTGTTTCTCCATCTGTTTCCCATGAAGTGATGGGACCAGATGCCATGGTCTTAGTTTTCTGAATGTTGAGCTTGAAGTTAACTTTTTCACTCTTTTCTTTCACTTTTATCAAGAGGCTTTTTAGTTTCTCTTCACTTTCTGCCATTAGGGTAGTGTCATCTGTATATCTGAGGTCACTGATATTTTTCTTGGCAATCTTGATACCAGTGTGTGTTTTTTCAGGGCATAATGTAGTTATATAGACTCAGGCCAAACTGAAATTCTAGCTGTGCTTCAAACAACTGCACAAATCTATATCCAATTATTCTCTCCTGTATTAAACTCTTATATAATGTTTTTCATCTTACTCATTAACAAAATTACACTTTTAATTTTGTTTTTTTGCTAGCTTATTATCTATCTATTCACTACTGGGATTTCAGTTCTGAACAAATATAGTACATATTTGCATTACTCAACTCTCTATAGCTCAGCTGGTAAAGAATCCGTCTGCAATTCAAGAGACACCAGTTCGATTCCTGGGTTGGGAAGAGCCCTGGAGAAGGGATAAGCTACCCACTCCAGTATTCTTGAACTTCCCTGGTGTCTCGGATGGTAAAGAATCCACTTGCAATGCTGGAGACCTGGGTTTGATACCTGGGTTGGGAAGACCCCCTGGTAATCCACTTCAGTATTCTTGCCTGGAGAATCCCCATGATCAGAGGAGCTTGGAGGGCTACAGTCCATTGGGTAACAAAGAGTCGAACACAATAGAGCGACTATGCATACAATATTCGATAGCCACACCTCATAAATCTTTGGCGCACTGTTTGGATTGAACTTATTTTTGATATATAAGTCAAAATTCCCTAAATTGAAGTGACGATGGGTACTTTTTTCCCCAGTAATAAATATTAACACTGTCATAACAATGGGAAAAGCTGTATGGAAAGAGCACCTACTTAGTTCTTCAAGGCACTACCTCACACTCGAAATACCTGTCTCCTCAGTGACTGAGTGCTGTTTTACTGTAAACGTCTTTTTTGCCTGAGTGTCACTTCCTTTGAAATTCAACCATTTAAATTTTGTTTTTGAACAAATTCCATAGCATGAGAATATGCTATGATGTTCATGAGGGATAAAATATTTGCAGAAAAAAATAAAGAGGGTCAGATGCCTTTCCCTCAACATAAGAATAATCAAGAGTGAAAGTTACCTAAAATGGGGGTGAACAGAGGGCTAAAGGGGATAAAAGCCCCACCAGAAAAATATGGGAATACAATTGTTGCTTAGCTCTATTTAGTCCCATCTTTTCTTTCAGAAAAATGGAGTATAGACTTTTCTAATAATACTTGCAGGTAAATGAATAAGTTATATAAAGAATCTATCAAAATATATGCTTCATAGTTCCCTAGAAAAAGAGTGAACTCATTCCCTTCAATTAATGCCTAATATTTTCAGTGAATTAAAAATCCAGATTAAATCAAAATATCCTTACACAATAAAGCCAAATATTATTTGTGCATTTGTCATTAATTTAAAAAAACTTATTTACTTCTCCATTTTTTAATTATCAGAAATAATCAAGTGATGGTTGATCTTCAGGACAGATTCTTGATAAGGAGTGCAAAGTAGTATCTAAACATGCTTTAAACATACTCACAAATCAACACAATTCTATCCACTGAAAAAACCAGACTTCCTTGCATTGTCTCCTTCAGTTCTACACACTCCATGTTTTCTGTTGACAATTTATAATGCATGCTTCATTAATCTTCTCACTCCTCCACTGAGTCCCTAGTGCGGCCCTTAAGATTGGCTTTAGTTTCCCTCTTTAAATCCTCTGTTTAGTATTAGAATAGAAATAACATCTACTCAATAGTCTTCCCATCCTTAGCCCTAGGTTACCCTTATCTCCTCTCTACATTTACAAAACAAAATGAACCATATTTTCATATATCATTTCATCCAGATTCTGTAGAAATGTTCCATTCTCAGCTGCAATTGCAAACTTGATCATTTTAATAGATTAGATGCTAATTTTCATTATAATCCCAAACAGCAATACCAAAGAACGTTAGAAGGTGAAGGTGAAGGTGAAGTAGCTCAATCATGTCCAACTCTTTGCAATCCCATGGACTGTAGCCTACCAGACTTCTCCGTCTATGGGATTCTCCAGGCAAGAATACTGGAGTGAGTTACCATTTCCTTCTCCAGGGGATCCTCCCGACCCAGTGATCGAACCCGGGTCTCCCACATTGGAGGCAGATGCTTTAACCTCTGAGCCACCAGGGAAGCCCAAAGAATGTTAGAACTACCATACAACTGTGCTCATTTCACATGCTTACAAGTAAGGCTCAAAATCCTTCAAGTAAGGTTTCACCATTACAGGAAACATGGATTTCCAGAAGCTAGATTTATAAAAGGAAGAAGAAATAGAGTTCAAATTCCCAGTACCCACTGGATGTTGGCAATTTGATCTATGGTCCTTCTGCTTTTTCTAAAATCAGCTTGAACATCTGGAAGTTCATGGTTCACATATTGCTGAAGCCTAGTTTGGGGAATTTTGAGCATTATTTTACTAGCATGTGAGTGAGTGCAATTGTATGGTAGTTTGAGCATTCTTTGGCATTCCCTTTCTTTGGGATTGGAATGAAAACTGACCTTTTCCAGTCCTGTGGCCACTGCTGAGTTTTCCAAATTTGCTGGCATATTGAGTGCAGCACTTTCACAGTGTCATCTTTTAGGATTTGAAAGAGCTCAACTGGAATTCCATCACCTCCACTAGCTTTGTTCATAGTGATGCTTTCTAAGGCCCACTTGACTTCACATTCCAGGATGTCTGGTTCTAGGTGAGTGATCACACCATCGTAATTATCTGGGTCATGAAGATCTTTTTTGTACAGTTTTTCTTTGTATTCTTGCCACCTCTTCTTAATATATTCTGCTTCTGTTAGGCCCCTACCATTTCTGTCCTTTATTGAGCCTATCTTTGCATGAAATGTTTCCTTGCTATCTCTAATTTTCTTAAAGAGATCTCTAGTTTTTCCCATTCTATTGTTTTTCTCTATTTCTTTGAATCAATCACTGAGGAAGGCTTTCTTATCTCTCCATGCTATTCTTTGGAACTCTGCATTCAAATGGGTATATCTTTCCTTTTCTCTTTGCTTTAACTTCCCTTCTTTTCACAGCTATTTGTAAGGCTTCCTCTAACAGCCATTTTGCTTTTTTTGCATTTCTTTTTCTTGGGGATGGTCTTCATCCCTGTCTCCTGTACAATGTCACTATCCATACTCTATCCATAGTTCATCAGGCACTCTATCAGATCTAATCCCTTAAGTCCATTTCTCAGTTTCACTGTATAGTCATAAATGATTTGATTTAGGTCATACCTGAATGGTCTAGTGGTTTTCTAAACTTTCTTCAATTTAAGTCTGAATTTGGCAATAAGGAGTTCATGATCTGAGCCACAGTCAGCTCCTGGTCTTGTTTTTGCTGACTGTATAGAGGTTCTCCATCTTTGGCTGCAAAGAATATAATCAATCTGATTTTGGTGTTGACCATCTGGAGATGTCCATGTGTAGAGTCTTCTCATGTGTTGTTGGAAGAGGGTGTTTGCTATGACCACTGTATTCTCTTGGCAAAAATCTATTAGCTTTTGCCCTGCTTCTTTCTGTACTCCAAGGCCAAATTTGCCTGTTACTCTATCTGTTTCTCTACTTCCTCCTTTTGCATTCCAGTCCCCTATAATGAAAAGGACAACTTTTTTGGGAGTTAGATCTAAAAGGTCTTGTAGGTTTTCATAGAACCATTCGACTTCAGCTTCTTCAGTGTTACTGGTCAGGACATGGACTTGGATTATCTTGATATTGAATGGTTCGCTTTGGAAACAAACAGGGATCATACGGTCGGTTTTGAGCTTTCATCCAAGTACTGCATTTCAGACTCTTTTGTTGACTATGATGGCTACTCCATTTCTTCTAAGGGACTCCTGCCCACAGTAGTAGATATAATGATCATCTCAGTTAAATTCACCCATTCCAGTCCATCTTATTTCACTGATTCCTAGAATGTTTATGTTCACTCTCGTCATTGCCTGTTTGATCACTTTCAATAATAAAATAAGATTTGATTACTTTTATGTAATTACACATTGTTTGTTCAGATTTTTTATCAAGTTAGACTCTTTATAGTTAATAGTTAAAACTCTGAAACATCATTCTATTTCGACACCAACATGTCAAGCAATATTTACTAAATAATGTTTGTAATGTTCCATGGTGGCTCAGATTGTAAAGAATCTGCCTGATACATGGGAGATCCGTGTTTGATCCCTGAGTTGCAAAGATCCCCTGGAGAAGGGAATGGCAACCCACTCCAATATTCTTGCCTGGAGAATTTCATGGAAAGAGATGTTTGGTAGGCTACAGTCCATGGGGTTACAAAAAGTCAGACAGGACTGAGAGACAAACACTTTCACATAAGAAACTAATTAATAGATACAAAAGTAAGACACAAACTTCAAATATTAACATTAGCTGCCTTTGTGTGCAGAGAAGTGAACAAAAATTTATGTCATATCACATTGAGTATTTTTCAGAATCTGTAATGTGTCTCATTAATTCTAAAACAAAGTTGCACTCTTGGAAAGATAAATGTGATAAAGTTTTCCATTAGCTAAAATGAATTTAGAGTGTTTACTTTCCTTAACTCATCATATCAGTTCAGTTCAGTTCATTTCAGTCACTCAGTCGTTTCTGACTCATGTGACCCCATGGACTGCAGCATGCCAGGCCTCCGTGTCCATCACCAACATCCAGAGTTTATTCAAACTTATGTCCATTGAGTCGGTGATGTGTGATATTGAATGGTTTGCCTTGGAAACGAACAGAGATCATTCTGTCATGTTTGAGATTGCATCCAAGTACTGCATTTCAGACCCTTTTGTTGACCATGATGGCCACTCCATTTCTTCCGAGGGATTTCTGCCCGCAGTAGATCTGATAGATAGAGTGCCTGATGAACTTTGGAATGAGGTTCGTGACATTGTACAGGAGACAGGGATCAAGACCATCCCCATGGAAAATAAATGCAAAAAAGCAAAATGACTGTCTGGGGAGGCCTTACAAATAGCTGTGAAAAGAAGAGAAGTGAAAAGCAAAGGAGAAAGGAAAGATATAAACATCTGAATGCAGAGTTCCAAAGAATAGCAAGAAGAGATAAGAAAGCCTTCCTCAGCGATCAGTGCAAAGAAACAGAGGAAAACAACAGAATGGGAAAGACTATAGATCTCTTCAAGAAAATCAGAGATACCAAAGGAACATTTCATGCAAAGATGAGCTTGATAAAGGACAGAAATGGTATGGACCTAACAGAAGCAGAAGATATTAAGAAGAGATGGCAAGAATACACAGAAGAACTGTACAAAAAAGATCTTCACAACCCAGATAAGCATGATGGTGTGATCACTGACCTAGAGCCAGACATCCTGGAATGTGAAGTCAAGCGGGCCTTAGAAAGCATCACCACGAACAAAGCTAGTGGAGGTGATGGGATTCCAGTTGAGCTATTCCAAATCCTGAAAGATGATGCTGTGAAAGTGCTGCACTCAATATGCCAGCAAATTTGGAAAACTCAGCAGTGGCCACAGGACTGGAAAAGGTCAGTTTTCATTCCAATCCCAAAGAAAGGCAATGACAAAGAATGCTCAAACTACCGCACAATTGCACTCATCTCACACACTAGTAAAGTAATGCTCAAAAATCTCCAAGCCAGGCTTCAGCAATACGTGAACTGTGAACTTCCTGATGTTCAAGCTGGTTTTAGAAAAGGCAGAGGAACTAGAGATCAAATTTCCAGCATCCGCTGGATCATGGAAAAAGCAAGAGAGTTCCAGAGAAACATCTATTTCTGCTTTATTGACTATGCCAAAGCCTTTGACTATGTGGATCATGATCAACTGTGGAAAATTCTGAAAGAGATGGGAATACCAGACCACCTGACCTGCCTCTTGAGAAATTTGTATTGCAGGTCAGGAAGCAACAGTTAGAACTGGACATGAAACAACAGACTGGTTCCAAATAGGAAAAGGAGTTCATCAAGGCTGTATATTGTCACTCTATTTAACTTGTACGCAAAGTACATCATGAGAAACACTGGGCTGGAAGAAGCACAGGCTGGAATCAAGACTGCCAGGAGAAATATCAATAATCTCAAATATGCAGATGACACCACCCTTATAGCAGAAAGTGAGAGGGACTAAAAAGCCTCTTTATGAAAGTGAAGGTGGAGAGTGAAAAAGTTGGCTTAAAGCTCAAAATTCAGAAAATGAAGATCATGGCATCCGGTCCCATCACTTCATGGGAAATAGATGGGGAACCAGTGGAAACAGTGTCAGACTTTATTTTTCTGGGTTCCAAAATCACTACAGATGGTGACTGCAGCCATGAAATTAAAAGATGCTTACTCCTTGGAAGGAAAGTTATGACCAATCTAGATAGCATATTCAAAATCAGAACCTTTGCCAACAAAGGTTCGTCTAGTCAAGGCTATGGTTTTTCCAGTAGTCATGTATGGATGTGAGAGTTGGACTGTAAAGAAGACTGAGCCCCGAAGAACTGATGCTTTTGAACTGTGGTGTTGGAGAAGACTCTTGAGAGTCCCTTGGACTGCAAGGAGATCCAACCTGTCCATTCTGAAGGAGATAAGCCCTGGGATTTCTTTGGAAGGAAAGATGCTAAAGCTGAAACTCCAGTACTTTGCGAAGTCAACTCATGCGAAGAGTTGACTCATTGGAAAAGAGTCTGATGTTGGGAGGGATTGGGGGCAGGAGGAGAAGGGGACGACAAAGGATGAGATGGCTGGATGGCATCACTGACTCGATGGACGTGAGTCTGAGTGAACTCCGGGAGTTGGTGATGGACAGGGAGGCCTGGCGTGTTGCGATTCATGGGGTCGCAAAGAGTTGGACATGACTGAGCGACTGATCTGATCTGATCTGATCTGATCTGATGGAGTACCTATTTGTGTCCAATGGGTCATGTACATTTTAATTACCAAATCAAATAAGATATGGTTTTCTTCCCTCAGTGCTATGATGCATAATGAGGGATCAGACAATTCCGGATGCATGTATTAAGTGTCATCATAAGAATATTCACAAAATGCAAATGTCATAGTATAAAAATAAACCAATCAATCTGAAATCAAAGAAGCCTTCTTTGAGAAATCAGTACTTTAGTTGGGTTTTAATGAAAAAGAGAAAGAACAGGAAAATGGAAAAGGAATTCCCTGAAAAAATGCGCTGTTATGTCACAAAGATGTATTATTGAGACATACACAAGCTACTTTACACATTCAGTGTGAGTAGCTCAAACTATGAGTAGATGGTCACTGCCCTGAATTATCTCAGAACTCACTGAACCTTCTTTCCGAGGGCTGTTAGTGGGACATTCCTCCTTTTCCTGACCAGCAAATGTTGCATTAGTCAAATTGTGTTTCTTCAGCTATATCTCTACCTTAATTTTCAAACTTGCATAAACATCTCCAATTTTTGACATCTGTAATTGGGTATCAATTTACTATTTATAAACCTACATTTAAACTTTCCACAATAAAAAAGTTATTTTCCCTTCTATACTGCTGATGAGAATGCAAATTATTCCAACCACTATAGAAAACAGTATGATAGTTACTAAAAACATAAAAATAATGTAAACATATCATCTAGCAATCCCATGCCTGCACATTTATCTAGAAGAGATGAAAATTCTAATTTGAAAAGATACACACACTCCAATGTTCATAGCAGTGCTATTTCAGAAGCTAAGATATGGATGCAACCTATGTGTCCAGTGTCCTTCAACAGATCAATGGTTAAAGATATGGACTGTGTGTGTGTATATATATAAAGACAGATAAAATAGGAGTATGGAATTAACAAATATACACCACAGTACATAAAATGTATAAACAGAAAGGATTTACTGTATAGGGCCAAGAAATAAAACATCTTAAAATAACTTAAAACAGAAAAGAATTAGGAAAAAAAATATATGTATAACTAAATCACTTTATTGTACACATGAAACTAACACAATACTGTAAATCAACTATATATTTTAAAAAATCATTTTCCCATTTCATTGAGAACAGTACTTAGTTGCTCAGTCATATCCGACACTTTGTGACCTCAAGGACTGAAGCCCGCCAAGCTCCTCTGTCCATGGGGATTCTCCAGGCCAGAACTCTTAAGTGGGTTGCCATGCCCTCCTCCAGGGCATTGAGTGTTACCATCTTCATTATAATTGCTCAGACAAAGAAACTTCACATTATTTTTCAATCACTTATTTCCCTCAAACTATTTATTGGTAATATTAACAATTTCTACTTTCTTTACTTTCAAAATATATCACATATTTGATAATCTCCTGCCATACCCATCTCATTTCCTTCCTGGCCCACTGCTGTAGACTCCTAACAAGTCTCCCCACTTTTATTCTCCCCTTCAACAATTTATTCTCTTGAAACAGCATGAATTATACTCTTTAAACCTTGTTATGATTATATCTCTCAACTGTTGAAAACTCCCACAGTGGATTCTGGCACATCCTCACAATTAATCACCTTTAATATTTATAGTTGCAAAAACAGTAATCTTGACTTTTTATTTGAAATAACTGAGGCAGAGAGCATCTCATTAATTTGCCCCAAAGAACAGATTGTAACTAGCAAAGGTAAGATGATGATGTAAATTTGATTTATTTCAGAATGATTTAATATCGTCGAGTCACACAACTGTGACCCTGATTACCACCATTTTTAAAATAATCTTACCTTGAGGAGCCTTGGTCACAATCTGAAGTAAGATGTCAAATTACTCAAAATGACCTGTAATTCTCCTCTCATCCAGTATGAAGAAAGAGGGCAAAGACCACATATTGCTTCAGGAAATATTTTATTACCTTCAGTTGTCTGTCCATTTTCTCAGTGGAATATTCTGTTACTCAGAAAACAGGTTTTATTTGTATGAGAGGTTGTTTAAAGAAATTCCATGGTTACCATGGAAAAAGCAAAAGCTTGCCATGTTAGGATAATTTGTCAAAAAGAACAGCAAATCCTATATTTATGTAAGATGGTAAAGACCCATTTCCCAAGGAAATATATCTCAAATAACTTATTTTCCTACTGATTTCAAGATATTACAGTACCATTCAATTGTTTGGTTTTATTCTGTATGTTGGTGTGGCCAGAGTAGCTAAGATTTTGAAAGACATTCTTTTGTGTATGTGTGTGTTATGCACTTTTTTAGACAAACATAAGGCCTCCAATAAAATTTATACTAGTTTTTAAAATAATATCATTTTCCTCCTGTGGGGGTAAAGATAACTGGACATTTTATCCCTTCTAACCTCATTAGAACTGGAATGTGTCCAAGACTGATTCTTGCTTAATTAAATTCATTGGGATTTTCCACTAAAATCTGAGTGCATATTTATGTAAAGATCCGATTAAACCACACCACAGAATTAGAATCAGAAAGATGTAGAAGGAGAGAAAATATCTTTATAATCATGTTGAGATTATTGACAGTCAAGAACAATATTCATTCTCAATCATTTTGTACTAATGGCAACTAGCCTATCAAATATTTCCCTACTTGCCATAGCAAGTTTTTCTTTCCTTTGATTTAATAATCAATTAATTTTGCCTTCATGTTTTGCTAAATATACAAAGGTTATGTCACTTATTTACACATGATAACTGATATCCACTTATTATTATTATTTTAATTTAGTGTACCTGTTTCATGCCATGAACTATACTATGAGTCTGTGTGTGTGTGCTAAGTTGCCTCAGTTTGTGTCTGACTCTTTGCGACCCTGCAGCCTGTAGCCTGTCTGGATCTTCAGTCCATAGGATTCTCCAGGCAAGAATACTGGAACGGGTTGCCATGCCCTTTCTCAGGGGATTTTCTGGACCCAGGGGTCAAACGTCTGTCTCTTGTTTCCTGCACTGCCAGGTGGGTTGTTTAGCAGTAGCACCACCTGGGAAGGCCATGCTGTGTGTAAGGACATAGCAATTAATATAACAGGGGGACAACCCTATAAATGTTTCTCCCTGCATTTATTAATACTTATACTTCTAGAACAGAGTCAGATGATAAAGAATTAGATAATTTAAAAAGCTAGTTTTAGTCTTAACTGCATCTAAGGCAACAAATAGGGTACTGTGACAGAAATATAAGGGATGATTCTACTATGGAGAATGTAATCAAGAAGGACTTTCCAAAAATGTGATGTTTAGCTGAGGGAAAAAGAATAAAAAGTAGCTGACACTGGAAACACAGAGAGTAAAATTAGGTAAAAATTAGATCAGTACAATTAATACAGTAAATTTTTAAAAATTATATAGTTTATATACCATAGTGTATATGTGTCAATTCCAATTGTCCAATTTATCCATCCCTCAACTCTCCCCCTAATAACTATAAGTTTATTGTCTTCATATGTAACTCTATGTCTGTTTTGTAGACAAGTTCATTTGTAGTCTTTTTAAAGATTCTGCATATAAGCGATACATGGTATGTTTTTTTTTTTTTTCCTCTCTATTTGCCTTACTTCACTCAGTTTGACAATCTCTAGGTCCATACATGTTGCTGTAATTGGCATTATTTTGTTCTTTTTGATGGATTAGTAATATTTCATTGTATATATGTACCACTTCTTCTTTATCCATTACTCTGTTGAAGGATATTTAGGTTGCTTTCATATCATGGATCTTGTAAATACTGCTGCAATATCCATTGGGTTGCATGCATTTTTTCAAATTATGATTTTCTCTGGATATATGCCCAGGAGTGAGATTGCTTGGTTGTATGGTAGTTTATTGGTGTTAGCTGATACCTCATTGCAGTGCTTCTCTAATACCTAGTGATATTAAGCATATTTTCATATGTCTTTTGGCCATTGGTCTATCTTCTTTGGATCAATTTCTATTTAGACTTTTGACTCATCTGTTGAGACTGCCTGCTCAGCTCAAATCTGATGGCTTTGACTGTGTGGATCACGAAAAAAAAAAAAAAAAAAAAAAAACTGGAGAATTCTTCAAGGGATGGAAATACCAGACCACCTTACCTGTATCCAGAGAAATCTGTATGCAGGTCAAGAAACAATGGTTAGAACTAGACATGGAATAACAGACTGGTTCCAAACAGGAAAAGGAGTACCTCAAAGCTGTGTATTGTCACCCTGCCTATTTAATTTATATTCAGAGTACATCATCCAAAATGCCAGACTGGATGAAGCACAAGCTGGAGTCAAGATTTCCAGGAGAAATATCAACAACCTCAGACATACAAATGACACCACACTTATGGCAAAAAGAGAGGAAGAACTAAAGAGCCTCCTGATGAAAGTGAAAGAGGAGAGTGAAAAAGATGGCTTAATACTCAACAGTCAAAAACCGAAGATCATGGCATCTGGTCCCATCATTTCATGGCAAATAGATGGGGAAACAATGGAAACAGTGACAGATTTTCTTTGGCGGGGGAGGGGGGGGCTCCAAAATCACTGCAGATGGTGACTGCAGCCATGAAATTAAAAGATGCTTGCTCCTTGGAAGAAAAGCTATGCCCAACCTAGACAGTATATTAAAAAGCATAGATGTGCCTTTGCTGACAAAGGTCCATCTAGTCAAAGCTATTGTTTTTCCAGCAGTCATGTATGGATCTGAGAGCTGGACTATAAAGAAAGCTGGGCATCAAAGAATTGATGCTGTTGAACTGTTGTGTTGGAGAAGACTCTTGAGAGTTCTTTGGACTGCAAGGAGATCCAACCACTCGATCCTAAAGGAGATCAGTCCTGAATATTTACTGGAAAGACTGATGTTGAAGCTGAAACTCCAATACTTTGGCCACCAGATGCAAAGAACTGATTCCTTGGAAAAGACCCCAATGCTGGGAAAGATTGAAGGCAGGAAAAGAAGGGGCTGACAGAGGATGAAATGGTTGGATGGTATCACTGACTCGGTGGACATGAGTTTAAGCAAGCTCCAGCAGTTGGTGATGGACCCGGAGGCCTGGTGTGCTGCCGTCCATGGGGTCAGAGAGTCTGACAGGACTGAGCGACAGAACTGAACCCATTTGTTGACTGGGTTGTTTATTTATTTTGATATTGAGCTATAGGAGCTATTTGCTTATTTTGGAGATTGGTTTCTTGTTTGATTAGTTAGTTTGCAAATATTTTCTCCCATTTTGAGAGTGTCTTTGTTTTGTTTACAGTTCCCTTTTATGTGAAAAGGTTTTTTAGTTTAACTAGATCTCATTTTTTAATTTTTGTTTTTATGTTCATTACTATACCTGGTGGCTCAAAAAAGATCCTCTTGCAAGAGTGTTCTACCTATGTTTTACAATTAGAGTTTTATAGTAACATGGCCTGTGGAAATAGTTTATATAGACAGAGCAAAAGAAAGTTTAAAGTCAAAGGACCTCTCCCAAACATAAACACTCAAATGACACTCTATTAACAAGTTAGTGCACACTCTTCATATGTGCTTTTGTGTGTAGACCTATGTACTATCATTTACAGGTTTTAATCTACATGGAAGCACATAAAATATTATAATATTCTCGAAATTTTAATTAAAGTTTGTGTGGTCACTTTTTGTCATTATTCATTAAGTTTTCTTCATTTTAATTGCTACCTATTATTCCCTTTAATGTTTACAACACAATTCCTTTAACCAGGACATTTTTGCTTGAAATTTATTTTTTTTTCTACTATTCCACTTTACACATAGTGCAACAATGACCATTACTTACAGACATCTTTACTTATTTCTATTGGAGAAATCTATATCATCACTAAGAGAAATAAACAAAAAATATGCACATGTTTAAATTTGATAGATTCTGTAACTTTGTTGTCAAATCCCTGAAGCATCTTTTATTCCCAAAAGTAGTGTACTAAAGACTAATTTCCCCAAAGCCTAACCAATATTGTCATTATTGTATACATAGTAACCAAATTATAAGGTAAAAAAATCATCTCATTTTAATTTGCATCCATTCAATCCTTTATTCATAGACTTTTATTGATGACATAAATAATAAAACTGTATTATTTGTCTCCAGATAAAGTTAAATTAGATGAATGTAATGTCTATATAGAGATACAAATGTATACATAAACGCAACATAAGCTAATCATAAATCGTTTAGTACACACTATGTATCAATTTACTAAAATTCTACACATTTTTTCTCATTTATTTTGAATTTATTTTTTACTTGAAGGATAATTGCTTTACAGACTCTTGTTGTCTGTCTCAGGGAACTCAAATGGGGGCTCTGTATCAACCTAGAGGGGTGGGATGGGGAGGGAGATGGGAAGGAGTTTCTGGAGAGAAGGGGACATGTGTACACCTATGTCTGATTCATGCTGATGTTTGACAGAAAACAATAATTTATTTTTTTAATTAGAGGAAAAATGATTTACAATGCCGTGTTTGTTTCTGCCATACATTAATATGAGCAAGCAATAATTATGCATATATCCCTTCCCTCTGGAGCCTCCCACACTTCCCCGAATCCCACCCTGCTTTATGTCATCACAGATAGCCAGGCTGGTCTCTCTCTGTTACACAGCAGCTTCTCACCAGTTATCTATTTGTTTTCCCATTTAAACTTCACAATTAACTATGATGATACACATTTTCTGGCCTAGACATAGCAAAAAAAAAAAAAAAATAATTTGCTTGTCACTTTAGAGTTAGCAATTGAAAAAGACTTGAATGCAAGACACCAATTTACAGTTGATATGCAATTCTTGTGACTGAATTTGACATGGAGTTAAATAATTTATTCAGTAAAATCCTGGATAAAAGGAAGGTGATGGCAATGAGTTGGATTATCATTTTTTTTCTTTTTTTGTACTCGATTTTTTTAAAATTTATTTATTTTAATTGGAGGCTAATTACTTCACAATACTGCTTTGATTCTGCCACATATCAACATGAATCCCCATGGTCGTACACGTGTTCACGATCCTGAATCCCCCTCCCACCTCCCTCCCCATACCATCCCTCTGGGTCATCCCAGTACACCAGCCCCAAGCATCCTGTATCAAACCTGGACTGGCGATTCGTTTCTTATATGATATTATACATGTTTCAATGCCATTCTCCCAAATCATCCCACCCTCTCCCTCTCCCACAGAGTTCAAAAGACTGTTCTATACATCTGTGTCTCTTTTGCTGTCTCGCATATAGGGTTATCATTACCATCTTTCTAAATTCATATATATGTGTTACTATACTGTATTTTTTTTTTTTTCTGGCTTACTTCACTCTGTATAATAGGCTTCAGTTTCATCCACTTCAGTAGAACAGATTCAAATGTATTCTTTTTAATGGCTGTGTAATACTCCATTGTGTATATGTACCACACCTTTCTTATCCATTCATCTGCTGATGGACATCTAGGTTGCTTCCATGTCCTGGCTATTATAAACAGTGTTGCAATGAACAGTGGGGTACACGTGTCTCTTTTGATTCTTGTGTCATCAGTGTGTATGCCCAGCAGTGGGACTGCTGGGTCATAAGACAGTTCTATTTCCAGTTTTTTAAGGAATCTCCAAACTGTTCTCCATAGTGGCTGTACTAATTTTCATGCCCAGCAACAGTATAAGAGGGTTCTCCTTTCTCCACATCCTCTCCAGCATTTATTGCTTGTAGACTTTTGGATAGCAGCCATTCTGACTGGCATGAAGTGATACCTCATTGTGGTTTTGATTTGCATTTCTCTGATAATGAGTGATGTTGAGCATCTTTTCATGTGTTTATTAGCCATCTGTATGTCTTCTTTGGAGAAATTTCTGTTTAGTTCTTTGGCCCATTTTTTGATTGGGTCATTTCTTTTTCTGGAATTGAGCTGTAGGAGCTGCTTATAAATTTTTGAGATTAAGTCTTTGTCAATTGCTTCATTTGCTATTATTTTCTCCCATTCTGAAGGCTGTCTTTTCACCTTGCTTATAATTTCCTTTGTTGTGCAGAAGCTTTTAATTTTAATTAGGTCCCATTTGTTTATTTTTGCTTTTATTTCCAATATTCTGGGAGGTGTGTTACAGAGGATCCTGATGTGATTTATGTCCGAGAGTGTTTTGCTTATGCTCTCCTATAAGAGTTTTATAGTTTCTGGTCTTATTTTTAGATCTTTAATCCATTTGAGTTTATTTTTGTGTATGGTTTTAGAAAGTGTTCTAGTTTTATTCTTTTACAACTGGTTGACCAGTATTCCCAGCACCACTTGTTAAAGAGATTGTCTTTTCTCCATTGTATATCCTTGCCTCCTTTTTCAAAGATAAGGTGTCCATAGGTGCGTGGGTTTATCTCTGGGCTTTCTATTTTGTTCCATTGATCTGTCTTTGTGCCAGTACCATACTGTCTTCAAGACTGTGGCTCTGTAGTAGAACCTGAAGTCAGGCAGGTAGATTCCTCCAGTTTCATTCTTCTTTCTCAAGATTGCTTTGGCTATTCGAGGTTTTTTTTTTTTTTGTATTTCCATACAAAGTGTTAAATTATTTGATTTAGCTCTGTGAAAAATACTGTTGGTAGCTTGATAGGGATTGCATTGAATCTATAGATTGCTTTGGGTAGTATACATAACAATGTGAGAAAAATCAAATCAATAAAATTAGAAATGAAAATGGAGAGATCACAACAGACAACACAGAAATACAAAGTATCATAAGAGACTACTATCAGCAATTATATGCCAATAAAATGGACAACTTGGAAGAAATAGACAAATTCTTAGAAAAGTACATCTTTTCAAAACTGGAACAGGAAGAAATAGAAAATCTTAACAGACCCATCACAAGCACGGAAATTGAAACTGTAATCAGAAATCTTCCAGCAAACAAAAGCCCAGGTACAGACGGCTTCACAGCTGAATTCTACCAAAAATTTAGAGAAGAGCTAACACCTATCCTACTCAAACTCTTCAGCAAATTGCAGAGGAGGGTAAACTTCAAACTCATTCTATGAGTCCACCATAACCCTAATACCAAAACCTGACAAAGATGCCACAAATAAAGAAAACTACAGGTCAATATCACTGATGAACATAGATGCAAAAATCCTTAACAAAATTCTAGCAATCAGAATCCAACAACACATTAAAAAGATCATACACCATGACCAAGTGGGCTTTATCCCAGGGATGCAAGGATTCTTCAGTATCCATAAATCTATCAATGTAATACACCACATTAACAAATTGAAAAAATAAAAGCCATATGATTATCTCAATAGATGCAGAGAAAATCTATGACAAAATTCAACGTCCATTTATGATAAAAACTCGCTAGAAAGCAGGAATAGAAGGAACATACCTCAACATAATAAAAGCTATATATGACAAACCCACAGCAAACATTATCCTCAATGGTGAAATATTGAAAGCATTTCCTCTAAAGTCAGGAGCAAGACAAGGGTGGACACTTTCACCACTACTTTTCAACATAGTTTTGGAAGTTTTGACCACAGCAATCAGAGCAGAAAAAGAAATAAAAGAAATCCAAATTGGAAAAGAAGAAGTAAAACTCTCACTGTTTGCAGATAACATGATCCTCTATATAGAAAACCCTAAAGACTCCACCAGAAAATTACTAAAGCTAATCAATGAATATAGTAAAGTTGTAGGATATAAAATCAACACACAGAAATCCCTTGCATTCCTATACACTAATAATGAGAAAATAGAAAGAGAAATTAAGGAAACAATTCCATTCACCATTGCAACGAAAAGAATAAAATACTTAAGAATATATCTACCTAAAGAAACTAAAGACCTATATATCAGTCAGTTAGTCAGTCAGTTCTGTCACTCAGTCGTGTCTGACTCTTCACGACCCCATGAATCGCAGCACCCCAGCCTCCCCGTCCATCACCAATTTCAGGAGTTCACTCAGACTCATGTCCATCGAGTCAGTGATGCCATCCAGCCATCTCATCCTCTGTCGTCCACTTCTCCTTCTGCCCCCAATCCCTCCCAGCATCAGAGTCTTTTCCAATGAATCAACTCAGGTGGCCAAAGTCCTGGAGTTTCAGCGTTAGCATCATTCTTCCAAAGAAATCCCAGGGCTGATCTCCTTCAGAATGGACTGGTTGGATCTCCTTGCAGTGCAAGGGACTCTCAAGAGTCTTCTGCAACACCACAGTTCAAAAGCATCAATTCTTTGGTGCTCAGCTTTCTTCACAGTCCATCTCTCACATCCACACATGACCACTGGAAAAACCATAGCCCTGACTACGTGGACCTTTGTTGACGAAGTAATGTCTCTGCTTTTCAATATGCTATCTAGGTTGGTCAAAACTTTTCTTCCAAGGAGTAAGCGTCTTTTAATTTCATGGCTGCAGTCACCATCTGCAGTGATTTTTTTTTTTAATTTTATTATTATTATTATTATTTATTTATTTATTTTACTTTACAATATTGTATTTTTTTTTTGTCACACATCAACATGCATCCGCCATGGGCGTACCCATATTCCCCCCAAAAAATAAAGTCTGACACTGTTTCTACTGTTTCCCCATCTATTTCCCATGAAGTGATGGGACTAGATACTATGATCTTCGTTTTCTGAATGTTGAGCTTTAAGCCAACTTTTTCACTCTCCACTTTCACTTTCATCAGGAGACTTTTTAGTTCCTATTCACTTTCTGCCATAAGGGTGGTGTCATCTGCATATCTGAGGTTATTGATATTTCTCCTGGCAATCTTGATTCCAGCTTGTGCTTCTTCCTGCCCAGCATTTCTCATGATGTACTCTGCATATAAGTTAAATAAGCAGGGTGACAATATACAGCCTTGATGTACTCCTTTTCTTATTTGGAAACAGTCTGTTGTTCCATGTACAGTTCTAACTGTTGCTTCCTGACCTGCATATAGGTTTTTCAAGAGGCAGGTCAGGTGGTCTGGTATTCCCATCTCTTTCAGAATTTTCCACAGTTTATTGTGATCCACACAGTCAAAGGCTTTGGCATAGTCTTTTTCTAAAGATATATATACATATATATATATATATAAAACTATAAAAATAAAATATAGAAAACTATAAAACACCGTAAAAGAAATCAAACAGGACACTAATAGATGGGAAAATATACCATGTTCATCAATCGGAAGAATCAATATAGTGAAAATGAGTATACTACACAAAGCTATCTATAGATTCAATGGATTATCATTTTTAAGGAGAAACAGCACTCCGTGTTAGTCTGAAAACCTGTGCCCCAAGCACAGGAATCATCAGTAGGCACTGTCTCCACTGAAGGACTTTAAAAGGATTATTGCTAATGGCATGTCTTCCTAACTCACTATGTTTCCTTGAAAGTGAGTGGAGATGGAATGATCTGCAGTATCAGTCTGAAATGAAATTACTACCTTTGTAGATACAAAAGCTAATGCTTCCTTGGAATGCTTCCAGAAGGAGGGGCCTTGATCCTTGAATAGCCTTTCTTGATTTTACCACCCTCTCCCTGAGCAGATCATCAGCACCATTCCTCTGCACAGAGCTGCTCACAAATAACTCTATGTAATTTTATATATATATATATATATATATATATATATATATATATATGCATAAACCAATTTAAGGGTTTCATTAAATACCTAAATCATGAAATTATCAAAATGGAAGGAAAAACACCACATAAACTCTTCATCAAAGATCATTACTAGAAAAAATAAATGTGTATAAGAGGAAAGCAGAAATACACATGTAATACATACACACAGAAACACATAGGAAATTTCATAAAGACAGCAAACCTAAAAGTTTACTAAAACTATCCTATACATACAAGCTACTCCAGTTTCATCTTTATCTAAGTCACATCTCTGAAATATAAACACACTCTTTTGTTTGTTAATATATTGATCTGGAGAGAGGCAGAAAGGTAGACATTTTAGATAGTTTTGATAACCTGCTGAAAGAGATTAAAGTAAATCAGCTTAAAAGTTGATAGCTCAAGTCTCTTTATCCTGAGGCTGCAATCTATTTATAGAAAAAACAGGTGAACTTTTCATACATTTTAAAAGTAATTTAATTGTTCCTGTGTATAATTGATTCAATAATTTCAATGATTTCAAAATAGTAGTTCAAATTAATAAGACCATGTTTAATACTTAAATAAGTTGTTAAAATCACCTCAAAATCTCAAGCTCATGTCATTGTTGCAACCCCTAAACCCAGCTAACTGTAGTTCTAGTCAGCAAAGGCAGAAATTGTGTAGGTAAAGTCTCTAGGATCATATTCAGATAACCAAAGATTTGACCCCATCTAAGTTGTACTTCAAAGAAGGCAATGGCAACCCACTCCAGTACTCTTGCCTGGAAAACCCCATGGATGGAGGAGCCTGGTAGGCTGCAGTCCATGGGATCACAAAGAGTCTGACATGACTGAGCGACTTCACTTTGTGCTTTGTAGTGTAGGATGTATTTGGGCTTCCCAAATGGCACTAGTGGTTAAAAAAAAAAAAAAAAAATCCACTTGCCAATGCAGGAGACAAAAGAGGTGTAGGTTAAGTCCTTAGGTTGGGAACATTCCCTGGAGGAGGGCATGGCAACCCACTCCAGTATTCTCACCTGGAGAATCCCATGGACAGAGGAGACTGGTGGGCTACAGTCCATTGGGTTGCAAAGAGTCAGACACGACTAAACGGACTTAACAAGCAAGCAAGCTCGCAGGATGTACTTACCAGAAGTTTTCTCTACAAAAGACCTTTGCTGTGCTGTGGTAAGTCGCTTCAGTCGTTTCCGACTCTGTGCGACCCTATGGACCACAGCCCGCCAGTCTCCTCTGTCCACGGGATTCTCCAAGCAAGAATACTGGAGTGGATTGTTATGCCCTTCTCCAGGGGACCTTCCCAACCCAGGGACTGAAACTGCATCTCTTAAGTTCCTGCAATGGCAGAAGGGTTTTTTACCACTAGTGCCAGCTGGAAAGCCCACAAAAGACCTAGAAATCATGAAACATTAGAGTCTCAACTTAGCAAAACCCATCATTAATCATGTAAATTAGGGCCACACTTGGAGCAAGTTATCCAGTCACTTAATGGGAGTTAATTTTATAGGACCAGAGTTTCTATTGATTTTAAAGAAAAATTTAAAACAGATGATCTAAGTATATACAAATTTATATGGAAAACACACTGTGGATGGCAGAGTAATTCAAAGTTCATCTAAATAGTAAAAACATTCAGAAAATGAAGATCATGGCATTGGGTCCCAGCACTTCATGGGAAACAGATGGGGAACCAGTGGAAACAGTGTCAAACTTTATTTTTCTGGGCTCCAAAATTACTACAGATTGTGACTGCAGCCATGAAGTTAAAAGACGCTTACTCCTTGGAAGGAAAGTTATAACCAACCTAGATAGCATATTCAAAAGCAGAGACATTACTTTGCCAACAAAGGTTTGTCTAGTCAAGGCTATGGTTTTCCCTGTGGTCATGTATGGATGTGAGAGTTGGACTGTGAAGAAAGCTGAGCGCCGAAAAATTGATGCTTTTGAACTGTGGTGTCAGAGAAGACTCTTGACAGTCCCTTGGACTGCAAGGAGATCCAGCCAGTCCATTCTGAAGGAGATCAGCCATGGGATTTCTTTGAAAGGAATGATGCTAAAGCTGAAATTCCAGTACTTTGGCCACCTCATGCGAAGAGTTGACTCATTGGAGAAGACTCTGATGCTGGGAGGGATTGGGGGCGGGAGGAGAAGGGGACGACAGAGGATGAGATGGCTGGATGGCATCACTGACTCAATGGACGTGAGTCTGATTGAACTCTGGGAGTTGGTGATGGACAGGGAGACCTGGCGTGCTGCGATTCATGGGGTCGCAAAGAGTCGGACACGACTGAGCGACTGATCAGATCTGAAACTGTTTACAAAATGATGGAGCTGAGCCAGTCACTTAGCTATAACATTTATAAACAGTTTCCAGGTCACACCTTAGAAGAAAATCATTCTTGATACTTCTCTTTGGGTAACAGACCTGGGTTTAGAAGTCGAGTGTCATTTTCAAATGGCACAGGATTTCAAAATGCGTAGACTTGGATCATTTCAACTGCATCGCTTTGAGGCTGTGTCTCTGCTGACTGGAGCAGTAATTTGATGAATTCCCATCAAACCCTGCAATGATCCCCTTTTCCCAAAGGCAGAGCTCACTGGAGCCAGGCCAAGCTGATTCTCCACAAACACAAAGCCAGCTCATGTTATTAACTATTTAGTTAGTTTCTCCACAGTTAAGCTCTCTTCCTCAGTAGAAGAATGGCTATGCAGTGATTAATCCGTTTGATAATATAGATGAAGAAAAGCCATATAGAACTTGTTCTTGGCCACATAACTAGCAACAGGACTAAATTATTGTATCATCTAATCTGTTATTTTCTACATCTTTCAAAATTATTATTAACATTTTGTCACATCTAAGTTCAGGACAGTTTTCATTATAATGAATTGAAAATTTGTCTCAGCCAGAGAAAATAAGAATTAAATTCTTTATCACTGCATAACAGTTAGTACTCTCAAATGACATGCTTCAACTTAGAAATGTTTGAGAATATAGTTATCATTCTTTTACCAGCTTCAGCTGTAGAAAACCTGTCACAGATTATAACTGGTTCATTAATGTAGTTGTCCACAAAATCTAGGAAGTCTCTTGAGAAGAGAAGCCTCTCAATTTTACTAAATATGGTTGTCACAGGTGATCGGCCAACTTCTATGCTTGGATGACTATTACTAACATTCTAGTTACTCCATGGTCTTACCTAACTATTTACACATGAGCTAGGGCAGTATTCATGAATCTTTGTTCACTGTTGCCCCTTAAAAGTGTTCCTTAGACATCGTGTTCCTTTAATTATCTGCCCCTCAAAATAGTAATATCACATGGGGATTTCCCAGGTGGCGTTAGTGGTAAAGAACCTGCCAGCCAATGTAGTAATACCACAAATATATTATCTCTTTATTTGGGTTATGTGTATATCTCTGTATTATACATAAAACCAGTAAGAAGTGTTTATTTCCCCAAGGAACTATTTTTGCCTATTTAGGAGAGATTACTTACCTCCAATTTCAAATACACATTTTAAAATAATGTACTTATTTTAAAAAACAAAGGGCATAATTCTATTTAAACTAGGACCAAAATGAAATCCTATTTGTGCTATAAACAACTACACAGACCTCTATCCAATTCTTCTCTCTTGCATCAACTTCTAATAAAGTGTTTTTCATCTTACCCATTATTTAAAAAAATATATATTTTTGCTTAGTTGTTTACTTGATTATTATCCATCTATTCCCCACTGGAATTTAAGTTCCACACAAAAACAAACTTTGCTTGTACTATTCAGTATTGTACACCAACACTTTAGCTGAATTTTAAAGGAACACATGAAATAACAGGAAAGATGGGAAGATAATTCCATGGAAAGATATAGCTTCCATAACTCTCTGTCCACTGTAGGCACTGAAACAGTGTATTTTAGAAAAAATTAAAGATGTCAAAATTACTTAAACTGAATTCACCATGTACCCAACAATGACCTAGAAGAAATAAAAAAGAGTCAATTTATAATGAATAATGCAATAAATGAAATCAAAAACACTCTGGAGGCAACAAATAGTAGAATAACAGGGCAGAAGATAGGATTAGTGAATTAGAAGATAGAATGGTATAAATAAATGAACCAGAGAGGATAAAAGAAAAACGAATTAAAAGAAATGAAGACAATCTCAGAGACCTTCACGACAATATAAAATGCTACAACATTCGAATCATAGGAGTCTCGGCAGAAGAAAAAAGAAAGACCATGAGAAAATACTTGAGGAGATAATCATTGAAAACTTCCCTAACATGGGGAAGGAAATAATCACTCAAGTCCAAGAAACCCAGAGAGTCCCAAACAGGATAAACCCAAGGAGAAACACCTCAAGACACATATTAAACAAATTAACAAAGATCAAACACAAAAAACAAATATTAAAAGCAGCAAGGGAAAAACAACAAATAACACACAAGGGGATTCCCATTAGGATAACAGCTGATCTTTCAATAGAAACTCTTCAAGCCAGGAGGGAATGGCAAGACATACTTAAAGTGATGAAAGAAAATAACCAACAGCCCAGATTATTGTACCCAGCAAGGATCTCATTCAAATATGAAGGAGAAATCAAAAGGTTTACAGATAAGCAAAAACTGAGAGAATTCAGCACCACCAAACCAGCTCTTCAACAAATACTAAAGGATATTCTCTAGACAGGAAACAAAAAAAGGGTGTATAAATTTGAACCCAAAACAATAAAATAAATGGCAACGGGATCATATTTATCAATAATTACCTTAAACGTAAATGGGTTGAATGCCCCAACCAAAAGACAAAGACTGGGTGAATGGAGTCAAAACAAGTCAAAAACAAGACCCCTACATATGTTGTCTACAAGAGACCCACCTCAAAACAGGGGACACATACAGACTGAAAGTGAAGGGCTGGAAAAAGATTTTCCATGCAAATAGAGACCAAAAGAAAGCAGGAGTAGCAATACTCATATCAGATAAAATAGATTTAAAAAAAAAAGGCTGGGAAAAGAGACAAAGAAGGTCAGTACATAATGATAAAAGGATCAATCGAAGAAGAAGATATAACAATTATAAATATATATGCACCCAACATAGGAGCACCACAATATGCAAGACAAATGCTAACAAGTATGAAAGGAGAAATTAACAATTACACATTAATAGTGGGAGACTTTAATACCCCACTGACACCTATGGATAGATCAACTAAACAGAAAATTAACAAGGAAACACAAACTTTAAATGATACAATAAACCAGTTAGACCTAATTGATATCTATAGGACATTTCATCCCAAAACAATGAATTTCACCTTTTTCTCAAGCGCACATGGAACCTTCTCCAGGATGGATCACATCCTGGGCCATAAATCTAGCCTTGGTAAGTTCAAAAAAATTGAAATATTTCCAAGCATCTTTTCTGACCACAATGCAGTAAGATTAGATCTCAATTACAGGAGAAAAACTATTAAAAATTTCAACATATGGAGGCTGAACAACACGCTGCTGAATAACTAACAAATCACAGAAGAAATTAAAAAAAGAAATAAAAATTTGCATAGAAACGAATGAAAATGAAACCACAACAACCCAAAACCTGTGGGACACGGTAAAAGCAGTCCTAAGGGGAAAGTTCAGAGCAATACAGGCATACCTCAAGAAACAAGAAAAAAGTTAAATAAATAACCAACACCTAAAGCAACTAGAAAAGGAAGAAATGAAGAACCCCAGGGTTAGTAGAAGGAAAGAAATCTTAAAAATTAAGGCAGAAAGAAATGCAAAAGAAACAAAAGAGACCATAGCAAAAATCAACAAAGCCAAAAGCTGGTTCTTTGAAAGGATAAATAAAATTGACAAACCATTAGCCAGGCTCATCAAGAAACAAAGAGAGAAAAATCAAATCCATAAAAATAGAAATGAAAATGAAGAGATCACAACAGACAACACAGAAATACAAAGGATCATAAGAGACTACTATCAGCAATTATATGCCAATAAAATGGACAACTTGGAAGAAATAGATAAATTCTTAGAAAAGTACATCTTTTCAAAACTGGACCAGGAAGAAATAGAAAATCTTAACAGACCCATCACAAACATGGAAATTGAAACTGTAATCAGAAATCTTCCAGCAAACAAAAGCCCAAGTACAGATGGCTTCACAGCTGAATTCTACCAAAAATTTAGAGAAGAGCTAACACCTACCCTACTCAAAATCTTCCAGAAAACTGCAAAGGAAGGTAAACTTCCAAACTCATTCTATGAGTCCACCATAACCCTAATACCAAAACCTGACAAAGATGCCACAAATAAAGAAAACTACAGACCAATATCACTGATGAACATAGATGCAAAAATCCTTAACAAAATTCTAGCAATCAGAATCCAACAACACATTAAAAAGATCATACACCATGACCAAATGGGCTTTATCCCAGGGATGCAAGGATTCTTCAATATCCGCAAATCAATCAATGTAATACACCACATTAACAAATTGAAAAATAAAAGCCATATGATTATCTCAATAGATGCAGAGAAAGCCTTTGACAAAATTTAACATCCATTTATGATAAAAACTCTCCAGAAAGCAGGAATAGAAGGACCATACCTCAACATAATAAAAGTTATATATGACAAACCCACAGCAAACATTATCCTCAATGGTGAAAATTGAAAGCATTTCCTCTAAAGTCAGGAACAAGACAAGGGTGCTCACTTTCACCATTACTATTCAACATAGTTTTGGAAGTTTTGACCACAGCAATCAGAGCAGAAAAAGAAATAAAAGAAATCCAAATTGGAAAAGAAGAAGTAAAACTCTCACTATTTGCAGATGACATGATCCTGTACATAGGAAACCCTAAAGACTCCACCAGAAAATTACTAGAATTAATCAATGAATATAGTAAAGTTGCAGGATATAAAATCAACACACAGAAATCCCTTGCATTCCTATACACTAATAATGAGAAAATAGAAAGAGAAATTAGGGAAACAATTCCATTCACCATTGCAAAGAAAATAATAAAATACTTAGGAGTATATCTACCTAAAGAAACTAAAGACCTATATATAGAAAACTATAAAACACTGGTGAAATAAATCAAAGAGGACACTAATAGATGGAGAAATATACCATGATCATGGATTGGAAGAATCAATATAGTGAAAATGAGTATACTACCTAAAGCAATTTGTAGATCCAATGCAATCCCTATAAAGCTACCAACGGTATTCTTCACAGAGCTAGAACAAATAATTTCACAATTTGTATGGAAATACAAAAAACCTCGAATAGCCAAAGTAATCTTGAGAAAGAAAAATGGAACTGGAGGAATCAACCTGCCTGACTTCAGGCTCTACTACAAAGCCACAGCCATCAAGACAGTATGGTGCTGGCACAAAGACAGAAATATAGATCAATGGAACAAAATAGAAAGCCCAGAGATAAATCCATGCACATATGGATACCTTATCTTTGAAAAAGGATGAAAGAATTTACAATAGATTAAAGACAATCTCTTTAACAAGTGGTGCTGGGTAAACTGGTCAACCACTTGTAAAGGAATGAAACTAGAACACTTTCTAAAACAATACACAAAAATAAACTCACAATTGATTAAAGATCTAAACATAAGACTAGAAACTATAAAACTCCTAGAGGAGAACATAGGCAAAACACTCTCCGACATATATCTCAGTAGGATCCTCTATGACCCCCCTCCCAGAATATTGGAAATAAAAGCAAAAATAAACAAGTGGGATTTAATTAAACTTAAACGCTTCTGTACAACAAAGGAAACTGTACGCAAGGTAAAAGACAGCCTTCAGAATGGGAGAAAATAATTGCAAATGAAGCAACTGACAAACAACTAATCTCAAAAATATACAAGCAACTCCTTCAGCTCAATTCCAGAAAAATAAATGACCTAATCAAAAAAATGGGCCAAAGACCTAAACAGACATTTCTCCCAAGAAGACATACAGATGGCTAACAAACACATGAAAAGATGCTCAACATCACTCATTATCAGAGAAATGCAAATAAAACCACAATGAGGTCCCATTTCATGCCAGTCAGAATGGCTGTGATCCAAGAGTCTACAAGCAATAAATGCTGGAGAGGGTGTGGAGATATTTGATATATGGCAAAACCAATACAATATTGTAAAGATAAAAAATAAAATAATACTAAATTAAAAAAAAAATAAAAGTACATCTGTGTGCAAAAGTACCACTAAACCAAATCACAGAATTAGGGTCAAAAACGATGTGTGTGCTCAGTCACTTCAGTTGTGTCTGACTCTTTATGACCCTATGGACCCTGCCAGGATTCTCTGTCTCTGGGCTTCTCCAGACAAAATACTGGAGTGGGTTGCCATGTCCTCCCCCAGGAGATCATCCTGATCCAGGGATCTAACCTACATCTCCTGTGACTCATGCACTGCAGGCAGATTCTTTACCACTGATCTACCCGGGAAGCCCCAGAAAGATGTAACATGGAGAAAAAAATACAGCTTAAGAACCATGCTGAGACTAATCATTTTGTTTCACTAAAGATTAGTTTATTATGTATTTTCATTTTGTTTCACTAAAGATTAGTTTATTATGTATTTTCCTACTTTCCAGAACAAGTTTTACATTCTTTTTATTTACAGCTTCATTCTGACTTGTCATTTGGACAAATATATAAACATTATATCATTAATTCAGATATAAAAAACTAATTATTGAAAATAAAAAAAGGGGAAAACCTTCAACCCAGAACAAACTATTGGACAAGGCTTTTATTTAGGTTTGAATGAGAAATCAAAAGTTTAACAGGCAAGGAAAGGCTAAGAAAGCTCAGCACCATGAAACAAGATTTATAAGAAATATTAAAGCGACTTCTATAAGCAAGACAATTTAAAAAAAAGCTACAATTAATGATGTAAAAATTATAAACAGAAAAATCTCATTGGAAAATCAAATATAGATTAAAGGCAGTAAGGTAAGTAGGTCAACCACTTATGAAGATAGTAAGAAGTTTACTAGAAAAATTAGAAAATGCATCTATATGTTCATAAGTAGTTAAGGAATACACAAGACAAAAAGATATAAAATACCAAATCAAAAGTAAATATGAAGAAAAAGAGTAAAAGTTCATGATAGTTAAAATACTGTTGAACCCAACAAGTTAAAATAATTATATACATATACATATGCCCCAGGTAACCACAAAACAAAATTATTTAATAGATAATTAAATTATTTAATAGATAACTCTTTACAACCCCATAGACTATACAGCCCATGGAATTCTCCAGGCCACAATACTGGAGTGTGTTCCCTTTTCCTTCTTCAGGTGATTTTCCCAACCCAGGGATCGAACTGAGGTCTCCTGCATTGCAGGTGGGTTCTTTACCAACTGAGTTATCAGGGAAATCAATTTAATAGATACACAGACAAAATGAAGTAACAATCCAAACATAACAATAAAGGTAGTCTTCAAATCACAAGGGTAGATAAGCTAAAAGTGAGCTACAAAGACAAGTCAAATACAATTAACAAAATGACAGAGCATACATATCTATCAATAATCTCTCTCTCTCTCTCTCTCTCTGTATATATATATATATATATATATATATATATATATATATATATATATATACATATATGGACTAAATGGTCCAAAGACACAGAGTGACTAAATGACCACAAAAAGACCTATATATAAGCTGTTTATAAAAGACCCATTAGACATGAGAACACAATATAGAATGAAAGAGTGAGGAAGGAAAAAGATATCCCAAGAAAAGAGAAACAAAAAGAAGGCCAAGATAGCAATATTTGTATCAAACAAAATAGACTTTAAGACAAAGAGTGTAAGAAGAGATTACAAAGGATAACACATAATGACAAAGAGATCAATACACTGGCCCTGTGAACAAACAGATTTTTTCATCTGATGAGAATATGCACTGTTCCTGGCCCCGTGTGAGCACCAACCACTCTTATCTGTAACCCATCTGAGTAATTCTTTCCTCAGCTTTAGAGAGTTTCCTAAAATTCTACCACTGAAGCTGAGGGGAATCCTCTGCAGGCTTCCAGAATTCCTTCCCTCACTCTTTCTATGCCTCTTTCTGTCTCTATCTTTCTCCCCCCACCCCCAGGTCCATAGGTCTATCATCTGCAGTATTCTACTCTCAGTATTCAAGCTGTCTTTGTAGTCTAAGACCCTCAACTTCACTTCTGAACTCAAGGAGTCTACCAGGATCCTCTGACATAACACTTCTTATACCACAACTTGAAAAAGTTAGAGAAGAGCTAACATATATCCTACTCAAACTCTTCCAGAAAATTGCAAAGGAAGGTAAACTTCCAAACTCATTCTATGAGTCCACCATCACCCTAATACCAAAACCTGACAAAGATGCAACCAAAAAAGAAAACTACAGGCCAATATCACTGATGAACACAGAAGCAAAAATCCTTAACAAAATTCTAGCAAAAAGAATCCAACAACACATTAAAAAGAGCATACATCATGACCAAGTGGGATTTATCCCAGGGATACAAGGATTCTTCAATATCTGCAAATTAATCAATGTAATACAACACATCAACAAATTGAAAAATAAAAACCATATGATTATCTCAATAGATGCAGAGAAAGCCTTTGACAAAATTCAACATCCATTTATGATAAAAACCCTCCAGAAAGCAGGAATAGAAGGAAGATACCTCAACATAATAAAAGCTATCTATACATGATAAACCCACAACAAACATTACCCTCAATGTTGAAAAATTGAAAGCATTTCCCCTAAAGTCAGGAACAAGACAAGGGGGCCACTGCCACCACTACTATTCAACATAGTTTTGGAAGTTTTGGCCACAGCAATCAGAGCAGAAAAAGAAATAAAAGGAATCCAGATTGGAAAATAAGAAGTAAAAATCTCACTGTTTGCAGATGACATGATCTTCTACATAGAAAACCCTAGACTCCACCAGAAAGTCACTAGAGCTAATAAACGAATATAGTAAAGTGGCAGGATATAAAATTAATACACAGAAATCCCTTGCATTCCTATACATGAACAATGAGAAAATAGAAAGAGAAATTAAGGAAACAATCCCATTCGCCATTGCAATGAAAAGAATAAAATATTTAGTAATGTATCTACCTAAAGAAACAAAAGACCTATACATAGAAAACTATAAAACACTGGTGAAAGAAATCAAAGAGTACGCTAATAGATGGAGAAATATACCATATTCATGGATTGGAAGAATCAATATAGTGAAAATGAGTAAACTACCCAAAGCAATCTATAAGTTCAATGCAATCCTTATCAAGCTTCCAACACTATTTTTCACAGAACTAGAACAAATAATTTCACAATTTGTATGGAAATACAAAAAAACCTCGAATAGCCAAAACAATCTTGAGAAAGAAGAATGGAACTGGAGGAATCAACCTGCCTGACTTCAGGCTCTACTACAAAGCCACAGTCATCAAGACAGTATGGTACTGGCACAAAGACAGAAATACAGATCAATGGAACAAAATAGAAAGCCCAGAGATAAATCCATGCACATATGGACACCTTATCTTTGACAAAGGAGGCAAGAATATACAATGGAGAAAAGACAACCTCTTTAACAAGTGGTTCTGGGAAACTGGTCAAATACTTGTAAAATAATGAAACTAGAACACTTTCTAACACCAAACACAAAAATAAACTCAAAATTGATTAAAGATCTAAATGTAAGACCAGAAACTATAAAATTCCTAGAGGAAACATAGGCAAAACACTCTCCGACATATATCTCAGCAGGATCCTCTATGACCCACCTCCCAGAATATTGAAAATAAAAGCAAAAATAAACAAATGGGACCTCATTAGATTTGAAAGCTTTTGCACAACAAAGGAAATTATAAGCAAGGTGAAAAGACAGCCTTCAGAATGGGAGAAAATCATAGCAAACAAAGCAACTGACAACGAATTAATCTCAAAAATATACAGGCAACTCCTGCAGCTCAATTCCAGAAAAACAAATGGCCCAATCAAAAAAAAAAAAAAAAAAGGCCTAAGAACTAAACAAACATTTCTCCAAAGAAGACATACAGATTGCTAATAAACACATGAAAAGATGCTCAACATCACTCATTATCAGAGAAATGCACATCAAAACCACAATGAGGTATCATCTCACACAGGTCAGAATGGCTGGTGTCCAAAAGTCTACAAACAATAAATGCTGGAGAGGGTGTGGAGAAAAGGGAACCCTCTTACACTCTTGAGGGGAATGCAAACTAATACAACCACTATGAAGAACATGGTGGAGATTCCTTAAAAAGCTGGAAATAGAACTGCCATATGACCCAGCAATCCAACTACTGGGAATACACACCAAGAAAACCAGAATAGAAAGAGACACGTGTACCCCAATGTTCATCACAGCATTGTTTATAATAGCCAGGACATGGAAGCAACCTAGTCGTCCATCAGCAGACAAAAGGATAAGAAAATGTGGTACATATATATACACAATGGAATATTACTCAGCCATTAAAAAGAATGCATTTGAATCAGTTCTAATGAGGTGGATGAAACTGGAGCCTATTATACAGAGTGAAGTAAGCCAGAAAGAAAAACAGCAATACAGTATACTAATGCATATATATGGAATTTAGAAAGATGGTAACAATAACCCTGTATGTGAGACAGCAAATGAGACACAGATGTACAGAACAGTCTTGGACTCTGTGGGAAAGGGTGAGGGTGGGATGATTTGGGAGAATGGCATTGAAACATGTGTATTATCATATGAGAAATGAACCGCCAGTCCAGGTTCTATGCATGAGACAGGGTGCTCAGGGCTGGTGAACTGGGATGACCCAGAGGGATGGGATGGGGAGAGGTGGGAGGGAGGTTCAGGATGGGGAACACATGTACACCCATGGTGGGTTCATGTCAATGTATGGCAAAATCAGTACAATATTGTAAAGTAATTAGCCTCCAATTAAAATAAATAAATTTATATTTAAAAATAAAATAAAAAATAAAACTGTTAAAGGTAGTAAAATGGAAAAAGCCTACACATAAACTTGTTTTTTCCCCATCTCTGAGTGATCATTGTAAATTGTTTCTGATATCTAGTATCTTGAAAGTAGTTATTTCATATTTTTTCTGATTTGTTTTTTTAATAACTATACGTGTGTACTTGTTGAAAATTTATGCATAATTTCAAATTGCTAACAACAAATAAAACATCTCTTACTTAAGATAATGATAAATGAACTGGGATACATCCATAAAATGGGATAATATCTACCAATCAAATAAATGAACTATTGATAGTCCCATTCATACACATAAACCTCAAATGCATGATACTAAGAGCAAGAGATCATATTTAAAGACTACATGGTAGACATGATCTTACATATAGAAAATGCCAAAAAACTGCACCTAATAAAAGAAATTCAAGAAAATTGTACGATAAAAATCAACTGACATAACTTAGTTTGATTATATGTAGAAACAAACTATACAAAAGAAAAAAATACCTCAATGGCATCAAAAAGAATAAATTCTTAGGAATAAATTTAAAAAGAAAGTTAACAATTTGTACACTGAAAAATATGACATAAGTAAAAGAAATTGAAGGTGAAAATAAATGAAAAGACACCCCATGTTCATAAATTGGAAAAAAATATTATTAAAATGGACACAGCAGACAATTCAAATCACAGATTCAATACAATCCCTGTCAAAAGTTTAATGGCTTTTTGTTTGAAATTATTTAATTGAAGTATAATTGATACCAATGCAATATTTACTAGGAATACAAAAATAATCACAAAATTCATAAGAGCCTGGGCTTCCCTGGTGACTCAGTGGTAAAGAATCCACCTACCAATACAGAAGAGATGGTTCCATCCCTAAGCCTGGAAGATCCCACATGCCATGGAGCAACCAAGCCCATGTTCTACAGTATTGAGCTTGTGGTTATGAGCCTGGGAGCTGCAAATACTGAGCCCACGTGACACAGCTACTGAAGCCTGTATGCCCTAGAGCCCGTATCCTGCAACAGGAGATGTGACTGCAATGAGAAGCCAGCACTTCAACTAGAGAGTAGCCCCAACTCACCACAAAAGAAAAACCCGCACATCAATGAAGACCAAATACAGCAAAATTAAATAAGTAAATAAAATTATACTAAAAAAAAGAGAACAGAGATGCTAGACTTGTTTAGTTTCATCAAATGATTGCTAAATCTTAAAAAAAAAAAAAAAAAATCATAAGACCTCATTCAGGAGAAAGCAGAATGAAGCTAGAGACATCACACTTCCTAATCCCAAAACTTTACCAGTCAAAACAGTAAGGGCTGAGACAAAAACATACACATAAATCAATGAACAGAATAGAAATCTCAGAAATAAACCCATCCATATATAGCTAACTTATTTTAAAATATGGGTCCAAGAATACAGTATGGGAAAAGGAAATTCTCTTCAATGTGTTGGGAAAACTGAACATAAGCAGAAGAATAAAATCAGGAACTGTGATTTATCTACATACCCATATTATTTGAAGCATCATTCAAAAAGCAAGATAGAATACAACCTAAGTAGATGGACAAAGAAATAGAGTATAATACACAACGCAGAGATATTACTTTGCCAACAAATGTCCATCTAGTCAAGGTTAAGGTTTTCCAGTACTCATTTATGGATGTAAGAGTTGGACCATAAAGAAAGCTGAGCACTGAAGAACTGATGCTTTTGAACTGTGGTGTTGGAGAAAACTCTTGAGAGTCCCTTGGACTGCAAGGAGATCCAATCAGTCCATCCTAAACGAAATGAGTCTTGAATATTAAGGACTGATGCTTAAGCTGAAACTCCAATACTTTGGCCACCTTATCTGAAGAACTGACTCATTTGAAAAGACCCTGATGCTGGGGAAGATTGAAGGCGGGAGGAGAAGACAACTGAGGACGAGATGGTTGAATGGCATCACCAACTCAATGGACATAAGTTTGAATAAACTCTGGGAGTTGGTGATTAGCAGGGAAGCCTGGTGTGCTACAGTCCATGGGGTCGCAAAGACTGAGACATGACTGAGTGACTGATCTGACTGACTGAAACAATGGAATATTACTGACTCATGAAAAATAAAGAAATTCGGTCTTTGGAGGTATGAGTGAACCTGGAAGACATAAGAAAAATAACCCAGATTCAGAAAGACAAATATTGTATTATCTCACATGTGTAATCTAAAAAAGTCAAATAATGGAAGCAGAAAGTATGCCAGGACTGAAGAGTGGTATAAATATGAAGGTGTTTCTGAAAGTTTATAAAATTGCAGTTACAAGATGAATAAGACTTGGGATTAATATATAGCATATTGGCTATAGTTAATAATATAATAATGTATACTTGTGGCTTCCCAAGTGGCACGGAGGTAAAGGAATCTGCCAATACAGGAGACCCGAGACATCAATCGGATCCTTGGGTCAGGAAGATCTTCTGGAGTAGGAAATGGCAACCCACTCCAGTATTCTTGCCTGGAAAATCCTATCGATAGAGGATCCTGATGGTCTACAGTCCATAAGGTCTCAAAGAGTTGGACAGGACTGAGCAATTGAAGATAGTATATACTTGAAATTCACTGAGAGTAGGTTTTATGGGGTCTTAACAAAAGAAAAACAAAAATGGTGATTATGTGAGATGATAGTTGTGTTAAGTAAGGTTTATTGTGGTCATTTCACAATGTATATCAAATCATCAATTGTACATATTCTATATAATATTTTAATGTATCAATTATACCTCAATAAAGCAAGGAGGGAAATTAAAAATATATAATATGTGATTCTATTTATATAAAATTCTGAATGAGATAAAAATATAGATACAGAGATGGATCATTGTCTGCCAGAACCTAGAAGTGAAGGGAGGATGTGACTCCAAAGGTGGATGAGGAAACATTTACCATGATGAAACGTTCTGTTTATTAATTATGGTGATTACACAACTGTACATATTTTGTCACTTGCAAAACATAGGCTGAAAAGAATGAATGATGTATTGGGAAGATTATGCATACTATGTAAATTGGAAAACAAAACATTTCCTGTACTGAAGCAACAGAAACTTGAAAAACACAATTAATCAAAGAAAATTACTAGATTTATATGAATACAAAAACAAGTTAAGTGGGAAGACATATCTAGTTTCTGGATAAGACCTCTTAATTCTCTAAAGACACAAAAACCTTCTGGAGAAGTCTTATGTAAAACAGCAACTACAAATATGTTTTCCCAAACTAGCTTATTGAAATTTATTTTAAAACTTTAAGCAAATATAAACAGAGATCTGATATAGAATGTTAATGAAGGTGTCTTATGTTTATCAGGCATCGGAGTGTATTTTAAATCAAATGCCATTACATTTCATGTTAAATGGCATAGGATAAAGATATCAATAGAAGATAATAGAGGAGTGAATTGGATCTAAACATGTGCTATATGTAAGAATACAAAGTTGGAAAATCAAACCCCTTGGGAAAAATAATCATGCATCCATAAAAATAACAGTCTATGAAAGTAACTAAAATTTAGTCCCCAACTAAATTCTGACATCAAAATAATGTGTAAGGGGTTTAAAAATTTAAATGTAAAATATAAAACAGCAAAACATGTAAAAATTAGGTTGAAAAAAGTAGAACAACATTTTAGTAACATTGAATTAGGAAAATTCTAAGCAAGATATAAAATTGAAAGGAAATACTGATAGATTTATTTAGACAAATGTAAAAATATTTATGCATGGCCAAAAACATTCTGCACAGCATAAATACATCAAAAACAAATCAAAAACTGAAATACTAATATTGACAATTCCACATACATGGTGAATAGGATAATTTCCATCAGTTGAGATAAGTTCAGTCGCTCAGTTGTGTCCGACTCTTTTCCATCCCACTGACTGCAGCACCCCAGGCCTCCCATCTCGCAAGCTCCATCACCACTCTCGGAGCTTGCTCAAACTCATGTCCATTGAGGCAGTGATGCCATCGAACCATCTCATCCTCTGTCATCTCCTTCTCCTGCCTTCAATCTTTCCCAGCATCAGGGCCTTTTCAAATGAGTCAGTTATTTGCATCAGGTGGCCAAAGTATTGGAGTTTCAGCTTCAGCATCAGTCCTTCTCATGAATATTCAGGACTGATTTCCTTTAGAATGGACTGGCTGGGTCTCCTTTCAATCCAAGGGATTCTCATGAGTCTTCTCCAATGCCATAATTCAAAAGCATCAATTCTTTGGCACACAGCTTTCTTTATAGTCCAACTCTCACATCCATACATGACCACTGGAAAAATGATAGCTTTGACTAGACAGACCTTTGTTGGCAAAGTAATGTCTCTGTTTTTTAATATGCTGTCTAGGCTGGGCATAGCTTTTCTTCCAAGGAGCAAGTGTCTTCTAATTGCATGGCTGCAGTCACTATCTGCAGTGATTTTGGAGCCCTAGAAAATAAAGTCTCTCACTGTTTCCACTGTTTGCTCATTTATCTGCCACAAAGTGATGGGACCAGAAGCCGTGATCTTAGATTTTTAAATATTGAGTTTTAAGCCAACTTTTTCACTCTCCTCTTTCACTTTCATCAAGAGGCTCTTTTGTTTTTCTTCACTTTCTGCCATAAGGGTGGTGTCATCCCCATATCTGAGGTTATTGATATTTCTCCTGGTACCAGGGTCTAGCCCTGTTTGGATCCAGGGATTCCCTCAGGAGGACGGCATTAGCGAAAAAGGATAGCACAGCAGAGAGATCAGAGGCTTGATATGACTGGTTTACATGGGAAACTAATAAAGTTCGTGACACCAAACTTGCTCTGACCACGGAGGCCGCAGGTGGTCTCTTGAATCACTGAAGGTGTCCTACCCTGGGCACCTTCTCGTGTGGGTCTTAGAAGCCCAGGCAAGTAAGTGATCTCAGAGAGCCCCCACACTCCAATCATTAATCCTGAAGGAAGAACAGAGAAAAAAAGGAGAGAAAAGGAAGCAAGAACGACATGGGGAGACCAAGCCTGATGAGCATGGCCCGCAACTTTATTTTCCAAAGTAGCTTTTATACCTTAAGTTGTGCATAGAGCATAATAGGGGGTGTAGAGTCATGCAAGGTTAGCAGTCCTTGACTCTTATCGAAGCCAGGCTTTCTTTCTGCAAACTTATCATATGCAAAGGCTTTAGGTGATTTACATCATCTTCTGGCCAGGAGGCCTGATAACATTTTATGACCCTTTCTTCTGAATAATGGTTAGTCGATCATTAAACTTATTTTCTCTAAAGGTGATTATTCTAAAGTTAGGTGCCACGCACTGAAAGCATTAGATAAAGTTGCATTCCTATAGGGCAAAAGTGTGGTAGGTTATAACAAGAAAAGAATTAACTCAAGGGTCCAAGGTTACAAACATTAAAGCTACTACTTACATTTCTATATACCAACTATATTAATCAATACACTCCCAGGGACACAGTAGGTAAGGGATATGGAAACTTGGCAGCAAGCATTAACTCAACAAAGAAATCCTCTACTAGTTTTATTCTAATAATTTTAACTCTCTGAGAAGCTCTGCATTATTAGAATATGTTAAACTTCCCGTGCCTTTCATGGTTGGGAGGCTGTGAACAATTGCATGCGTAGCTGCAAGAGTCCAAACAAAACTGTCAGGCAAGCTAGAAAGTCACCAGAGGGGTTTGAATTGAAACACTCCTATTATGCCCAGGAGACTTATTAACTAGAGCTCTAAGTTGATTTTCTTCAGAGAAAGGTGGTCGGGGATAGCCCCCTGTTAATGTCAGAAGAGTTGGTGAAAGTTGTGAAATAGTAAAACAGATAGATTTTGGTTTTGGTGTAGATGCTCAGGCAGATCCAGGGGGCCTCTTGAGTTCTAATTTGCCTTTGCATGTCAGATCCTCTCCGCATGACCTTTGGCATAGGTGGGAACTCCTGTGCTGGCTCCTGGCATCCTGGCAATCTTGATTCCAGCTTGTGCTTCATCCAGCCCGGCACTTTGCATGATTTACTCTTCATATAATTTAAGTAAGCAGAGTGACAATATACACTCTTGATGTACCCCTTTCCTGATTTGGAACCAGTCTGTTGTTGCTAATTTCCTTAGTATATAATTAAATCATTAAGATAAATTTGGAAAATATCAGCAATGGAAATAAAATGTGATATTCATTAATAAGCAGTACATGAAAATGAATACAAACCACTTTAAACACGTGAATAGATGTCCAAATTCAGTTACATATATTTTTATAATTAAAGTATGTAAATGAAACACATTTTTTAAAATCTGATTTTCAAATACCACAAATGTTTCGCAAGCAGTGTTTTTTAAGAATGTGGTGAAACAATTTTTCAGAATTAGAGGAGTAGTGAGTGTGATAAAAGTTCATGGATAGCATTTTAACAATAACTACCAACATAAATGATGGCGCTAGTAGTAAAGAAGCTGCCTGCCAATGCTGGAGACATAAGAGACAATGGGTTCCACCCCTGGGTACAGGAGATCCCCTGGGGAAGCGAGTGGCCACCCACTCCTGTGTTCTTGCTTGTCTTGCTCCTCCAGGCCTATGCATAGAGGAGCCTGGGGGACTACAGTCCTTAGAGTATCAAAGAGTCAGACATGACTGAGCCAACAGCCTGCATGCACAAACATAAACGTTGTAGACATGTATACCAGTTAAATCAACAATTCCACGTGTAGGAATCTTACTTACAAAATATCAGAAAGCTTGTATTGCAAAACCTGAAAAGGACTTAATACTTAATTTTAGTGTATCTTTATAAAGAAGTTGGGCTTCCCTGGTGCCTCAGCTGGTAAGGAATTTACCTACAATGTGCGAGACCTGGGTTTGATCCCTGGGTTGGGAAGATCACCTGGAGAAGGGAATTTCTACCCGCTCCAGTGTTCTGGCTTGGAGAATTCCATGGGCTGTATAGTCCAGAGGGGCACAAACAGTCGTACACAATCCAGTATAAAGAAGTTAAACAGGGTCATGAAACTAGAATGACTTAGATCTATAAAGGTTGGCATGTCTATATTGAATATCTTCCAGAGGCTGAGAAGATAATACAAAATTTATGTAGAGCTAAGTGAACACATTCATATATGAAAATATGCATGTATGTGCAAAATTATTGTTTGAAGAATCTCAGAAACAGTGTACATTGACTGAAACTGGGGGAACTGAGAGACATTGGGTGTGGAGTTGGCAAAAAGTGTATTATACACTATTACAGTTTGCTTGGCTTCTATTTTAAATACTTTTTAAAATACTCATCATATTTAAATTATTTAAAAATTAAATTATATTTAGTTATATGTGTAAAGTAAATGAAACTGAATAGATGATGATCTATATGAAATTAAATTTTTAGCAAGTACAATAAAGATAATATACGGAATTCGGATGTGAAATAAAACTAACGATGAGAAAGCAATAAAAGCAAAATCGGATATAAATTTAAAATTAGTGTAACCACATAAAAATTTAATTAGCTCATTTGCTACATAATTTTCATTGCTCTCTATTGTAAATGCAAACACTTCTATTTTAAATGTCCCACCCATTTAGACACAGTGGTACACAAGATGTTATATAGTTTACATATGAGGAAAGAAATTATCAATGAAAGCAAGAATGTGTAGTTCACTCCTTATTTATAATTAACTAATTCCTTGAGAGAGGAGGAAAAATTTAATCATATTTATGAAGACTATACCTTTCTGGAAGATTGGCCCTCTTGCTAAGTTACTGAATTCATTATGGGTAATGAACTAATTTGATTTGATCTGCTGTTTTTCTCCAGAGTTTCTTCATAGCATTAGTCATCTCAGAATTTCTTAGACTGTAGATTAATGGGTTCAGCATGGGGGTTATGACTGTATAAAACACACCCAATGATTTGTCAATCAGGAAGGTTGTAGCTGGTCTTAAATATATGAAAATACAGGGAAAAAAGAATCAGACAACCACAGTGATGTGGGAACCACAGGTTGGAGGGCTTTCTGCCTCCCTTCCTGACTCAGGTTCTTCAGAGAGTGCAGGATGACTCCATAGAAGAAAAGTAAGAGCAGAAAGATGATAAAGCAGATCAGACCTCCATTGGCCAGCACTAGGATGCCAATGACATAGGTATCAGTACAGATGAGTTTCAATAAGGGGTACATATCACATGTAAAGTGATCCATGACATTGGCCCCACAGAATGGGAGCCCATAAACAGTGCTAAGTTGAATTATTGAGTGCAGAAAACCTCCAACCCAGGACACCAGCAGCACAATACACACCTTCTGCCTCATGATCACCAAATAATGCAAGGCTTGCAGATGGCCACATAACAGTCATAGGCCATGACCAGCAGAAGGAAGACCTCTGATCCACCAAAAAAAAAAAAAAAAAGATCTATAAACATCTGAGTCATACAAGATCAAAAAGTTATGATATTTTCCCCAAAGAGTAAGTCTGAAATCAGTCTGGGGGTTATAGAAGAGGAATAAGTGGCATCCATAAATGATAAGCTGGCAAGAAAAAAATACAACGGTGAGTTCAGGGTCTTACTGACAGTTATAGTCATAATAATGAGCAGGTTCCCCACCACTGTCAAAATGTAAAAAAGCAATAACATAACAAAAAGGATTTTCTGCTCCTTTGGATTCTGTGTGAGGCCCAGGAGGACAAAGTAAGTTACTTTATTTCTTTGTTCCATCTATTCTGGACAGGAGTTGACTTCACATATTAGAAGCAGTTTACCTACAAAACAAAGTTTTAAATGTACTAAAATTCTGTCTTCTATTTATCCTTTCAATTAAAATAATGTGCATACAGAATCTGCTTGTGTCCAGGGGGTCATAGACATTGTTATGTGCTGTTGAATTACTCATAGTTCCTTAGACTCAGTGATACGACACAAAATGAGGAATCAGAAAATTGCAGACACACATAATGGGTGTCATGATACAGACACTCTCACAATGCCAAATATCACAGAGGAGAAATATATCAATCAGACTAGAACAAGAGAAGTCTTCCCAGAAGAAGCAATGACTTAGCTGAGTTTTAAAGGAAAAGTGAAATAACAAAAAAAGATGGGGAAGGAATTCCAGGAAAAGTATATAATTTATACAGTCACAAAATTATAACACTAGAAACCCACTTAAGCTAGCATATTCCTTGTGAGTAGATCAAAATATGAATATAAAGCCACTGCCCAGAATTGTCTCAAAACTTCCTGAGACTTCTTTCTTAGAGTTTCTAGCTAGATATTCCTTCTAAACAATGAGTACTGAGGCAGTCCAATTTTGTGTCTCCAGTCCCTATCTCTATCCTCATTTTTACATAAGCAGCACTTCCAATTTTGAATAGTTAGATATCAATTTAGTACATATAATGCAAAATTTTCTACAGTATAAAAGATGTCCCCCATCTTGCTAAAAGACATCAGCTTTCAGTGTAATTGTTCAGACAAAGCTTTGCACAGTGTTATCATTCTCTTTTTGCTCTCATATTATTTACTGATAACTGTATCAAATATAGTTGACTATACTTTCAAAATATGTCACAAGTGTGATCACTCCCTTCCCTTCATTTTTCCTGGTCCAGAGCAGTAACCTCCTGCTACTTTTCTCCATTTTTTTTTTTGTGTGTGTGTGGGGGTTAGAAGGATTGTCCACCAATTTGTTCTCTTGAAGCAACTCAAATTATATTCTTTAAATCTTGTTCCAGTTATATAACTCAACTGCTCGAAATTCTTATTCTATCAAATGTAATGTATAACAGTTAATATTTACAGTAACAAACCCATAATCACATTTTTCCAGTTGATAAAGCTAAGGCTAAGAATACTCCTTTAATTTTCCTAAGGGTACACATTTCCACGTAATAAAACAGGAATTGGAAACTAAGTTTGATATCTTTCAAAACAGCTTAAATGCTTGCATAATAAAGTCCATAATTGTGAATCATGTTTCCCAACATTTACTGTTTGTCTCACCTTGTTGGAGTGTATTCAAAACCAGAAGGAAAAGTTTATAAATCATTCCTAAAGACCTTGATCTTTTTCTTTAATCCAATATGACAAAAGAGGACAAAAGGTTGGAATATACCTGAGGATATGTTTGATTTCATTCAGCTGTTTGTTCATTTCTTCCATGGGTTCTTCCATTTATTCAGAGGACTTTTTATTTGCACTTTAGATTGTTTAAAAGAAGTTCCATGGTACCCAAAAAATAAAAGTTTACCATGTTAAGATAATTTGTCAGAAAGCTATGCAAATTCTAGGTTTATCTTGGAAGAACAACAAGGTATTTCCAGGAAAATGTGTTTCTAGTAAATTTTTTTTTAACTTCAAGAGAGAAAAAATCAGTAAATTGCTTAACGTTTCTCATTCTGTCACATTGGTACAGCCAAACTAGTTGACTTAAGATTTTGAGAAAAATTATTCTGCTGTCCTTCACATATTTTAGTGCAATGTTTTAAGCCTAACAAATGACCTCCTGAAACTTTTGCATCAGTTTCTAAAAGAACATCATCTATTTTCCCAAAAGAGACAAAGATCACTTTTAAGCATAGAAATTACTTTGACAACAAAGGTCCGTCTAGTCAAGGCTATGGTTTTTCCTGTGGTCATGTATGGACGTGAGTGTTGGACTGTGAAGAAGGCTGAGCCCTGAAGAATTGATGCTTTTGAACTGTGGTGTTAGAGAAGACTCTTGAGAGTCCCTTGGACTGTAAGGAGATCCAACCAGTCCATTCTGAAGGAGATCAGCCCTGGGATTTCTTTGGAGGGAATGATGCTGAAGCTGAAACTGCAGTACTTTGGCCACCTCATGTGAAGAGTTGACTCATTGGAAAAGACTCTGATGATGGGAAGGATTGGGGGCAGGAGGAGAAGGGGACAACAGAGAATGAGATGGCTGGATGGCATCACTGACTCGATGGACATGGGTCTGAGTGAACTCCGGGAGTTGGTGATGGACAGGGAGGCCTGGCGTGCTGTGATTCATGGGGTAGCAAAGAGTCAGACATGACTGAGTGACTGAATTGAACTGAACTGAACTGAAACACATTTAACACTATGTCTTAGACGTGTAATGTATCCGATATTGATTATTTCTTAATTAAATTCACTGGGACTTTCCATTAAATTTAAAAAATACTTCTGTATGTAAAGATGTGTGCTGTGCCGTTGTGTCCATCTTCTTTGTGACCCAATGGGCTCCTCTGTACCTGGGAATTCTCTGGCAAGAATACTGGAGTGGGTTGGCATGCCCTCCTCCAGGGGATCTTCCCACACCAGGGATCGAAACCAGGTCTCCCGCATTGTAAACAGATTCTTTACCGTCTGAGCCACTGGGGAAGCCCCTATGCAAATATACTACTAACAACAGAGAGATATTTAGGGTGGAGTAGCAAAGGTGGCACAATACAAAGACCCTGGGTTCATGCCCTTCCATGGGAACATTGAATTCTGGCTATTTACTGAGTGATCATTTTTGAGAATGGCCTGATGAGTGGCAGAAAATTTCCACTATTAATAAAGATATAAAAAGGCCATTGAAGGTTAGGTAGGAGTGGCAAATATAGTGTATAGGCAGCTGCCATATCTTGGTTTCAGTTCAGTTCAGATCAGTTGCTCAGTCGTGTCCGACTCTTTGTGACCCCATGAACTGCAGGACGCCAGGCCTCCCTGTCCAACACCAACTCCCGGAGTTCACTCAGACCCATGTCCATCGAGTCAGTGATGCCATCCAGCCATCTCATTCTCTGTTGTCCCCTTCTCCTCCTGCCCCCAATCCCTCCCAGCATCAGAGTCATTTCCAATGAGTCAACTCTTCGCTTGAGGTGGCCAAAGTACTGGAGTTTCAGCTATAGCATCAGTCCTTCCAAAGAAATCCCAGGGCTGATCTCCTTCAGAATGGACTGGTTGGATCTCCTTGCAGTCCAAGGGACTCTCAAGAGTCTTCTCCAACACCACAGTTCAAAAGCATCAATTCTTCGGGGCTCAGCCTTCTTCACAGTCCAAATCTCACATCCATAAATAACTACTGAAAAAACCATAGACTTGAGTAGATAGACCTCTTTTGGCAAAGTGATGTCTGTGCTTTTGAATATGCTATCTAGGTTGGTCATAACTTTCCTTCCAAAGAGTAAGGGTCTTTTAATTTCATGGCTGCAGTCACCATCTGCAGTGATCTTGGAGCCCCCAAAAATAAAGTCTGACACTGTTTCCCCATCTATTTCCCATGAAGTGATGGGATCAGATGCCATGATCTTCATTTTCTGAATGTTAAGTTTTAAGCCATCTTTTTCACTGTCCTCTTTCACTTTCACCAACAGACTTTTTAGTTACTCTTCACTTTCTGCCATAAGGGTGGTGTCATCTGCATATCTAAGGTTATTCATATTTCTCCCAGCAATCTTGATTGCAGCTTCTGCTTCTTCCAGCCCAGCGTTTCTCATGATGTACTCTGCATATAAGTTAAATTAGCAGGATGACAGTATACAGTCTTGACGTACTACTTTTCCTATTTGGAACCAGTCTGTTGTTCCATGTCCAGTTCTAATTGTTGCTTTCTGACCTGCGTATATGTTTCTCAAGAGGCAAGTCAGGTAATACAAAAATGAGAGGATAATCCAGTTGAAGAGGCTCCCCAAAGGAGCAAAGGGGTCTGAGGCCCATACTAAACTACTCATACCAGAGGTCCTGCACTAAGAATATGAGCCCCCAAAACATTTGACATTGAAAGCCAGTGGGGTTAACTTTGGTGAGAAAGAGGTCTTGAGAAATAAAGACTCCAGATTTAAAGGTCACACACAGACAAGACCTCTTTCAGAAATAGCTATTTGAATGTAGACTGTAATACCAGACCAGAAGGCAATGGCACCCCACTCCAGTACTTCTGCCTAGAAAATCGCATGGATGGAGGAGCCTGGTAGGCTGTAGTCCATGGAGTCGCTGAGGGTAGGACACGACTGAGCGACTTCACTTTCAATTTTCACTTTCATGCATTGGAGAGGGAAATGGCAACCCACTCCAGTGTTCTTGCCTGGAGAATCCCAGGGACGGGGGAGCCTGGTGAGCTGCCGTCTTTGGAGTCACACAGAGTCAGACCCAACTGAAGTGACTTAGCAGCAGCACACTGGTGTGACTGCATTTACTAAGGTGTGCTTGAGCATCTCCAGTTCAGTTAAGTTCATTCGCTCAGTTCATTCCCAGAGTTCACTCAGACTCACATCCATTGAGTCAGTGATGCCATCCAGCCATCTCATCCTCTGTCGTCCCCTTCTCCTCCTGCCCCCAATCCCTCCCAGCATCAGAATCTTTTCCAATTAGTCAACACTTTGCATTAGGTAGCCAAAGTATTGGAGTTTCAGCTTTAGCATCAGTCTTTCCAATGAACACCCAGGACTGATCTCCTTTAGAATGGACCGGTTGGATCTCCATTCAGTCCAAAAGATTCTCAAGAATTTTCTCTGACACCACAGTCCAAAAGCATCAATTCTTCGGGGCTCAGCCTTCTTCACAGTCCAACTCTCACATCCATACATGACTACTGGAAAAACCATAGACTTGACTTGACAGACCTTTTTTGGCAAATTAGTGTCTCTGCTTTTGAATAAGCTATCTAGTTTAGTCATAACTTTCCTTCCAAGGAGTAAGCGTCTTTTAATTTCTTGACTGTAGTCACCATCTGCAGTGATCTTGGAGCCCCCCAAAAAATAAAGTCTAGCCCTGTTTCCACTGTTTCCCATGAAGTGATGGAACCAGATTCCGTGATTTTAGTTTCCTGAATGTTGAGCTTTAAGCCAACTTTTTCACTCTCCTATTTAACTTTCACCAAGAAGCTTTTTAGTTCCTCTTCACTTATAGCCATAAGGGTGGTGTCATCTGCATATCTAAGGTTATCATATTTCTCCCAGCAATCTTGATTCCACCTTGTGTTTCATCCAGCCCAGCGTTTCTCATGATGTACTCTGCATAAAAGTTAAATAAGCAGGGTGACAATGTAAAGCCTTGACGTACTCCGTTTTCTATTTGGAACCAGTCTATTTTTCCATGTCAATTTCTAACTGTTGCTTCCTGACCTGCATATAGGTTTCTCAAGAGGCAGGTCAGGTGGTCTGGTATTCCCATCTCTTTCAAATTTTCCACAGTTTATTGTGATCCACACAGTCAAAAGCTTTGGCATAGTCAATAAAGCAGAAATAAATATTTTTCTGAAACACTCTTCCTTTTTCCATGATCCAGCAAATGTTGGCAATTTGATCTCTGGTTCCTCTGCCTTTTCTAAAACCATCTTGAACATCTGGAAGTTCATGACTCACGTATTGCTGAAGCCTGGCTTGGAGAATTTTGAGCATTACTTTACTAGCATGTAAGATGAGTGCAATTGTGTGGTACTTTGAGCATTCTTTGCCATTGCCTTTCTTTGGGTTTGGAATGAAACGTGGTCTTTTCCAGTCCTGTGGCCACTGCTGAGTTTTCCAAATTTGCTGGCATACTGAGTGCAGCACTTTCACAGTATCATCTTTCAGGATTTCAAATAGGTCAACTGGAATTCCATTATCTCCACTAGTTTTGTTCATAGTGATGCTTTCTAAGGCCTACTTGACTTCACATTCCAGGATGTCTGACTCTAGATGACTGATCACACCATCATGATTATCTTGGTCTTGAAGCTCTTTTTTTGTACAGTTCTTCTCCGTATTCTTGCCACCTCTTCTTAATATCTTCTGCTTCTGTTAGGTCCATACTATTTCCGTCGTTTATCGAGCCCAACTTTGCATGAAATGTTCCCTTGGTATCTCTGATTTTCTTGAAGAGATCTCTAGTCTTTCCCATTCTGTTGTTTTCCTCTATTTCTTTGCATTGCTTGCTGAGGAAGGCTTTCTTATTTCTTCTTGCTATTCTTTGGAACTCTGCCTTCAGATGTTTGTATCTTTCCTTTACTCCTTTGCTACCCCGAGAGGAGCTACCCTGCATCCGAGGTCAGGGGCGGAAGCCAAGAGGAGCTGAGCCACGTCCGAGGTCAGGGGCGGTGGCCGAGAGTGCCAAGCTGCAGACAGTGCAGGAGTAGCCAAGAGGATTTACTCCCGCCTGAGGCCAGGAGTGGCGGCTGGGAGGAGCTGTCCCAGGCCGGAGGCCAGGGGCAGTGGCCGCGAGGAGCAACCCCAACTCCAATGAGCGGTGGCTGCCTGGGCACTGGAAGGCCTAGGAGCTATTCCATGTTCAAGGTCGGAGGGGTGGCAGAGAGGAGATACCCCTTGTCCAAGGTAAGGAAGAGTGGCTGCATTTTGCTGGAGCAGCCATGAAGAGATACCCGACATCCAAGGTAAGAGAAACCTAAGTAAAACCGTAGGTGTTGCAACAGGGCATCAGAGGGCAGACACACTGAAACCATAATCACAGAAAACTAATCAATCTAATCACACTAGGACCACAGTCTTGTCTAACTCAATGAAACTAAGCCATGCCCCTGGGGCAACCTAAGATGGGTGGGTCATGGTGGAGAGATCTGACAGAATGTGGTCCACTGGAGAAGGGAATGGAAAACCACCTCAGTATTGCTGCCTTGAGAATGCCATGAACAGTATGAGAGGCAAAATGATAGGATACTGAAAGAGGAACTCCCCAGGTCAGTAGGTGCCCAATATGCTACTGGAGATCACTGGAGAAATAACTCCAGAAAGAATGAAGGGATGGAGCCAAAGCAAAAACAATACCCAGTTGTGGATGTGACTGGTGATAAAAGCAAGGTCTGATGCCATAAAGACCAATATTGCGTAGGAACCTGGAATGTCAGGTCCATGAATCAAGGCAAATTGGAAGTGGTCAAACAGGAGATTGCAAGAGTGACCGTCGACATTCTAGGAATCAGCGAACTAAAATGGACTGGAATGGGTGAATTTAACTCAGATGACCATTATATCTACTAGTGCAGGCAGGAATCCCTTAGAAGAAATGGAATAGCCATCATGGTCAACAAAAGCGTCTGAAATGCAGTACTTGGATGCAATCTCAAAAACGACAGAATGATCTCTGTTCGTTTCCAAGGTAAACCATTCAATATCACAGTAATCCAAGTCTATGCCCCAACCAGTATCGCTGAAGAAGCTGAAGTTGATCGGTTCTATGAAGACCTACAAGACCTTTTAGAACTAACACCCAAAAAAGATGTCCTTTTCATTATAGGGGACTGGAATGCAAAAGCAGGAAGTCAAGAAACACCTGGAGTAACAGGCAAATTTGGCCTTGGAATACAGAATGAAGCAGGGTGAAGGCTAATAGAGTTTTGCCAAGAGAATGCGCTGGTCATACAAACACCCTCTTCCAACAACACAAGAGAAGACTCTACACATGGATCTCACCAGATGGTCAACACTGAAATCAAGTTTATTATGTCCTTTGCAGCTAAAGATGGAGAAGCTCTATACAGTCAATAAAAACAAGACCAGGGTCTGGCTGTGGCTCAGATCATGAATTCCTTATTGCCAAATTTAGACTTAAACTGAAGAAAGTAGGGAAAACCAGTATACCATTCAAGTATGACCTAAATAAGCTCCCTTATGATTATACAGTGGAAGTGAGAAATAGATTTAGGACTAGATCTGATAGATAGAGTGCCTGATGAACTATGGATGGAGGTTCATGACATTGTACAGGAGACAGGGATCCAGACCAACCCTATGGAAAAGAAATGCAAAAAAAGGAAAATGGCTGTCTGAGGAGGCCTTACAAATAGCTGTGAAAAGAAGAGAAGCGAAAAGGAAAGAGTTATAGTTTAACTCCCTGCATATTCTTTCATTCACACTTGAAAGCATAATAAAGCTGGCTTGGATTCAGTTTCAGCACCTTCACCTTGGAGTGGTGTTGGTCCCCTGATCCTCGCTTTTCTCTGAATCGTTGTGTCTTGTTTCTCATTCTTTCGCTGTATCGCACTTTCGGAAACCCTGCTTGTCAAGCTGGTCTTGAAATGTGGCGCCCAAACGGGGATCTGAAAGTGAATCCAGCCTCAGAGGCTAGCTCCTAGCGGCAGAGAACTCAGGGAAATCTGGCCAGCTTGAGGAAAGTACTTGATAAATACACCCCTGTGGATTTGTCAATCAGGGTAACAATGATATGCAAGTGTTAAAAACTTTGTTAAAAAGTGCAGAGGTTGAGATTTCTCATTCCTCTTTTAAAGAATTGTTTTCTGCCATTGAAAAATATTTCTACTGGCTAGATCCAGATAAAGGGCTTTGAGGCATGAGGAATGGCAAGAACTTATGGGTTGCCTGTACCCTGCTTACCAAAGCAGTGAAAAGATTCCTTTGTGTGTATGATCAGTAGGGAATCTTATTAGCACAGCTTTAGTACTGCTGCGATCTGAAACCTTGGATTCAGGGAATTCTGTAGAACAAATACAAGAACAAATGGAGGAAATGAATTTATATGATAACATGTGTGGTGAGGAAGAGAAACAATCAATAAGAATGACAAATAAGAGCCAAAAGAATGATAGAAGTCAAGAACAGATCTTTCTCTCCGACCAACTGCATCTTTGGTCTAGCCCCCTCCTTTCAATCCTGAAACCCCTTGGGATGATGCATTTGCTTTTAAACCACAGATAAATGTGCCTAATAAAATGATGCCTTTACAAAAGGGAGTTCATATGGCACAGTTGCAGGGGGATGAAGACGCTTTAGTTCTTCCTGTGGTTATAACTCAAATCTCACCAGATCCTCAATTTCCACAAGGAGGAATGCATTGCGATTATAATGCCACACCATTTAAAACCATAAAGGAGATAAAACAGGCATGTACCCAATACAGAACTAGTTCTCCTTATACCATGGGACTAATTTAGAGACTTTCACAAGCTGAACGGTTAATTTCTTATGATTGGGAAATGATAGCCAGAACTTGCCTATCCACCTCAGAATTTTTATAATTTAGGACCTGGTGGCAAGATGAAGCAAATCAATATGCTCACAGATATGTGACAGCCAATCCACCAGTTGATATAACACTTGATCAATTAATGGGTAGTGGGACACATTTTGTCATTCAGGCTCAGTTACAATTTGATGATCAATTATTTGCTCAAGTGAGAATGCTATGTTTAAAAACCTAGGAGAGAATAAATCCACTTGGACAAGCCTTGATTTCATTTACCCAAATTAAACAATCAAATGGGGAACCTTATGTAGATTTTATTGCCAGGCTACATCAAAATTTAAATAAAACAGTCTCACAACCTGGTCTGAGAGATATGCTGATGCAAGTTCTTGCTTATGACAATGCTAACTCAGGATGTAAAAAGACGATTCAGCCTCTCAAAGCACAGGTTGCCCCTCTAGAAGAATATATTAAATTTTGCCAGGATATTGGGTCATAACCATATAAAATGCAACTTCTGGCTCATGCATTGTCTAAAGCTAAT